>NC_134268.1:198880187-199008575 GCF_031893055.1 Leptodactylus fuscus | reverse complement strand
TAAATTCATGGTGGAGGGAGCCTCTAAACAGCCCAGTTTGGGCAAATTCATGGTGGAGGGAGCCTCTAACCAGCCCAGTTTGGACCAATTAATGGTGGAGGGAGCCTCTAAACAGCCAAGTTTTGGGAAATTCATGGTGGAGAGAGCCCCTAAAAACCCCAGTTTGGACCAATTCATGGTGGAGGGAGCCTCTAAACAGCCCAGTTTGGGCAAATTCATGGTGGAGGGAGCCTCTAACCAGCCCAGTTTGGACCAATTAATGGTGGAGGGAGCCTCTAAACAGCCCAGTTTGGGCAAATTCATGGTGGAGGGAGCCTCTAAAAAACCCAGTTTGGACCAATTCATGGTGGAGGGAGCCTCTAACCAGCCCAGTTTGGGCAAATTCATGGTGGAGGGAGCCTCTAACAGCCCAGTTTGGGCAAATTCATGGTGGAGGGAGCCTCTAAACAGCCCAGTTTTGGACCAATTCATGGTGGAGGGAGCCTCTAAACAGCCCAGTTTGGAACAATTCATGGTGGAGGGAGCCTCTAAACAGCCAAGTTTTGGGAAATTCATGGTGGAGGGAGCCTCTAAACAGCCCAGTTTGGGCAAATTCATGGTGGAGGGAGCCTCTAAAAAACCCAGTTTGGACCAATTCATGGTGGAGGGAGCCTCTAACCAGCCCAGTTTGGACCAATTAATGGTGGAGGGAGCCTCTAAAAAACCCAGTTTGGACAAATTCATGGTGGAGGGAGCCTCTAACCAGCCCAGTTTGGGCAAATTCATGGTGGAGGGAGCCTCTAAACAGCCCAGTTTGGGCAAATTCATGGTGGAGGGAGCCTCTAAACAGCCCAGTTTGGACCAATTCATGGTGGAGGGAGCCTCTAAAAAACCCAGTTTGGACCAATTCATGGTGGGGGGAGCCTCTAACCAGCCCAGATTGGGCAAATTCATGGTGGAGGGAGCCTCTAAACAGCCCAGTTTGGACCAATTCATGGTGGAGGGAGCCTCTAAACAGCCCAGTTTGGACCAATTCATGGTGGAGGGAGCCTCTAACCAGCCCAGTTTGGACCAATTAATGGTGGAGGGAGCCTCTAAACAGCCCAGTTTGGGCAAATTCATGGTGGAGGGAGCCTCTAAACAGCCCAGTTTGGACCAATTCATGGTGGAGGGAGCCTCTAAACAGCCCAGTTTGGACCAATTCATGGTGGAGGGAGCCTCTAACCAGCCCAGTTTGGACCAATTAATGGTGGAGGGAGCCTCTAAACAGCCCAGTTTGGGCAAATTCATGGTGGAGGGAGCCTCTAACCAGCCCAGTTTGGACCAATTAATGGTGGAGGGAGCCTCTAAACAGCCAAGTTTTGGGAAATTCATGGTGGAGGGAGCCCCTAAAAACCCCAGTTTGGGCAAATTCATGGTGGAGGGAGCCTCTAACCAGCCCAGTTTGGACCAATTAATGGTGGAGGGAGCCTCTAAACAGCCAAGTTTTGGGAAATTCATGGTGGAGGGAGCCTCTAACCAGCCCAGTTTGGACCAATTCATGGTGGAGGGAGCCTCTAACCAGCCCAGTTTGGGCAAATTCATGGTGGAGGGAGCCTCTAAAAAACCCAGTTTGGACCAATTCATGGTGGAGGGAGCCTCTAACCAGCCCAGTTTGGACCAATTAATGGTGGAGGGAGCCTCTAAAAAACCCAGTTTGGACCAATTAATGGTGGAGGGAGCCTCTAAACAGCCCAGTTTGGACCAATTAATGGTGGAGGGAGCCTCTAAACAGCCCAGTTTGGGCAAATTCATGGTGGAGGGAGCCTCTAAAAACCCCCAGTTTGGACCAATTCATGGTGGAGGGAGCCTCTAAACAGCCAAGTTTTGGGAAATTCATGGTGGAGGGAGCCTCTAACCAGCCCAGTTTGGACCAATTCATGGTGGAGGGAGCCTCTAAACAGCCAAGTTTTGGGAAATTCATGGTGGAGGGAGCCCCTAAAAACCCCAGTTTGGACCAATTCATGGTGGAGGGAGCCTCTAAACAGCCAGTTTGGGCAAATTCATGGTGGAGGGAGCCTCTAAAAACCCCCAGTTTGGACCAATTCATGGTGGAGGGAGCCTCTAAACAGCCAAGTTTTGGGAAATTCATGGTGGAGGGAGCCTCTAACCAGCCCAGTTTGGACCAATTCATGGTGGAGGGAGCCTCTAAAAAACCCAGTTTGGACCAATTCATGGTGGAGGGAGCCTCTAACCAGCCCAGTTTGGGCAAATTCATGGTGGAGGGAGCCTCTAAACAGCCCAGTTTGGGCAAATTCATGGTGGAGGGGAGCCTCTAAACAGCCCAGTTTGGACCAATTCATGGTGGAGGGAGCCTCTAAACAGCCCAGTTTGGACCAATTCATGGTGGAGGGAGCCTCTAACCAGCCCAGTTTGGACCAATTAATGGTGGAGGGAGCCTCTAAACAGCCCAGTTTGGGCAAATTCATGGTGGAGGGAGCCTCTAACCAGCCCAGTTTGGACCAATTAATGGTGGAGGGAGCCTCTAAACAGCCAAGTTTTGGGAAATTCATGGTGGAGGGAGCCCCTAAAAACCCCAGTTTGGACCAATTCATGGTGGAGGGAGCCTCTAAACAGCCCAGTTTGGGCAAATTCATGGTGGAGGGAGCCTCTAAAAACCCCAGTTTGGACCAATTCATGGTGGAGGGAGCCTCTAAACAGCCAAGTTTTGGGAAATTCATGGTGGAGGGAGCCCCTAAAAACCCCAGTTTGGACCAATTCATGGTGGAGGGAGCCTCTAAACAGCCCAGTTTGGGCAAATTCATGGTGGAGGGAGCCTCTAACCAGCCCAGTTTGGACCAATTAATGGTGGAGGGAGCCTCTAAACAGCCAAGTTTTGGGAAATTCATGGTGGAGGGAGCCTCTAACCAGCCCAGTTTGGACCAATTCATGGTGGAGGGAGCCTCTAACCAGCCCAGTTTGGGCAAATTCATGGTGGAGGGAGCCTCTAAAAAACCCAGTTTGGACCAATTCATGGTGGAGGGAGCCTCTAACCAGCCCAGTTTGGACCAATTAATGGTGGAGGGAGCCTCTAAAAAACCCAGTTTGGACCAATTCATGGTGGAGGGAGCCTCTAACCAGCCCAGTTTGGGCAAATTCATGGTGGAGGGAGCCTCTAAACAGCCCAGTTTGGGCAAATTCATGGTGGAGGGAGCCTCTAAACAGCCCAGTTTGGGCAAATTCATGGTGGAGGGAGCCTCTAACCAGCCCAGTTTGGACCAATTAATGGTGGAGGGAGCCTCTAAACAGCCAAGTTTTGGGAAATTCATGGTGGAGAGAGCCCCTAAAAACCCCAGTTTGGACCAATTCATGGTGGAGGGAGCCTCTAAACAGCCCAGTTTGGGCAAATTCATGGTGGAGGGAGCCTCTAACCAGCCCAGTTTGGACCAATTAATGGTGGAGGGAGCCTCTAAACAGCCCAGTTTGGGCAAATTCATGGTGGAGGGAGCCTCTAAAAAACCCAGTTTGGACCAATTCATGGTGGAGGGAGCCTCTAACCAGCCCAGTTTGGGCAAATTCATGGTGGAGGGAGCCTCTAAACAGCCCAGTTTGGGCAAATTCATGGTGGAGGGAGCCTCTAAACAGCCCAGTTTGGACCAATTCATGGTGGAGGGAGCCTCTAAACAGCCCAGTTTGGAACAATTCATGGTGGAGGGAGCCTCTAAACAGCCAAGTTTTGGGAAATTCATGGTGGAGGGAGCCTCTAACCAGCCCAGTTTGGACCAATTCATGGTGGAGGGAGCCTCTAAAAAACCCAGTTTGGACCAATTCATGGTGGAGGGAGCCTCTAACCAGCCCAGTTTGGGCAAATTCATGGTGGAGGGAGCCTCTAAACAGCCCAGTTTGGGCAAATTCATGGTGGAGGGAGCCTCTAAACAGCCCAGTTTGGACCAATTCATGGTGGAGGGAGCCTCTAAACAGCCCAGTTTGGACCAATTCATGGTGGAGGGAGCCTCTAACCAGCCCAGTTTGGACCAATTAATGGTGGAGGGAGCCTCTAAACAGCCCAGTTTGGGCAAATTCATGGTGGAGGGAGCCTCTAACCAGCCCAGTTTGGACCAATTAATGGTGGAGGGAGCCTCTAAACAGCCAAGTTTTGGGAAATTCATGGTGGAGGGAGCCCCTAAAAACCCCAGTTTGGACCAATTCATGGTGGAGGGAGCCTCTAAACAGCCCAGTTTGGGCAAATTCATGGTGGAGGGAGCCTCTAAAAACCCCCAGTTTGGACCAATTCATGGTGGAGGGAGCCTCTAAACAGCCAAGTTTTGGGAAATTCATGGTGGAGGGAGCCCCTAAAAACCCCAGTTTGGACCAATTCATGGTGGAGGGAGCCTCTAAACAGCCCAGTTTGGGCAAATTCATGGTGGAGGGAGCCTCTAACCAGCCCAGTTTGGACCAATTAATGGTGGAGGGGAGCCTCTAAACAGCCAAGTTTTGGGAAATTCATGGTGGAGGGAGCCTCTAACCAGCCCAGTTTGGACCAATTCATGGTGGAGGGAGCCTCTAACCAGCCCAGTTTGGGCAAATTCATGGTGGAGGGAGCCTCTAAAAAACCCAGTTTGGACCAATTCATGGTGGAGGGAGCCTCTAACCAGCCCAGTTTGGGCAAATTCATGGTGGAGGGAGCCTCTAAACAGCCCAGTTTGGGCAAATTCATGGTGGAGGGAGCCTCTAAACAGCCCAGTTTGGGCAAATTCATGGTGGAGGGAGCCTCTAACCAGCCCAGTTTGGACCAATTAATGGTGGAGGGAGCCTCTAAACAGCCAAGTTTTGGGAAATTCATGGTGGAGAGAGCCCCTAAAAACCCCAGTTTGGACCAATTCATGGTGGAGGGAGCCTCTAAACAGCCCAGTTTGGGCAAATTCATGGTGGAGGGAGCCTCTAACCAGCCCAGTTTGGACCAATTAATGGTGGAGGGAGCCTCTAAACAGCCCAGTTTGGGCAAATTCATGGTGGAGGGAGCCTCTAAAAAACCCAGTTTGGACCAATTCATGGTGGAGGGAGCCTCTAACCAGCCCAGTTTGGGCAAATTCATGGTGGAGGGAGCCTCTAAACAGCCCAGTTTGGGCAAATTCATGGTGGAGGGAGCCTCTAAACAGCCCAGTTTGGACCAATTCATGGTGGAGGGAGCCTCTAAACAGCCCAGTTTGGAACAATTCATGGTGGAGG
This sequence comes from Leptodactylus fuscus, assembly GCF_031893055.1. Lineage (NCBI taxonomy): Eukaryota > Metazoa > Chordata > Amphibia > Anura > Leptodactylidae > Leptodactylus > Leptodactylus fuscus. The sequence continues at coordinate 199,003,388 of NC_134268.1, read as the reverse complement.
GAGCCTCTAAACAGCCAAGTTTTGGGAAATTCATGGTGGAGGGAGCCTCTAAACAGCCCAGTTTGGGCAAATTCATGGTGGAGGGAGCCTCTAAAAAACCCAGTTTGGACCAATTCATGGTGGAGGGAGCCTCTAACCAGCCCAGTTTGGACCAATTAATGGTGGAGGGAGCCTCTAAAAAACCCAGTTTGGACAAATTCATGGTGGAGGGAGCCTCTAACCAGCCCAGTTTGGGCAAATTCATGGTGGAGGGAGCCTCTAAACAGCCCAGTTTGGGCAAATTCATGGTGGAGGGAGCCTCTAAACAGCCCAGTTTGGACCAATTCATGGTGGAGGGAGCCTCTAAAAAACCCAGTTTGGACCAATTCATGGTGGGGGGAGCCTCTAACCAGCCCAGATTGGGCAAATTCATGGTGGAGGGAGCCTCTAAACAGCCCAGTTTGGGCAAATTCATGGTGGAGGGAGCCTCTAACCAGCCCAGTTTGGACCAATTAATGGTGGAGGGAGCCTCTAAACAGCCAAGTTTTGGGAAATTCATGGTGGAGGGAGCCCCTAACAACCCCAGTTTGGACCAATTCATGATGGAGGGAGCCTCTAAACAGCCCAGTTTGGGCAAATTAATGGTGGAGGGAGCCTCTAACCAGCGCAGTTTGGGCAAATTCATGGTGGAGGGAGACTCTAAAAAACCAAGTTTGGACCAATTCATGGTGGAGGGAGCCTCTAAAAACCCCAGTTTGGACCAATTCATGATGGAGGGAGCCTCTAAACAGCCCAGTTTGGGCAAATTCATGGTGGAGGGAGCCTCTAAACAGCCCAGTTTGGGCAAATTCATGGTGGAGGGAACCTCTAAAAAACCCAGTTTGGACCAATTCATGGTGGAGGGAGCCTCTAAACAGCCCAGTTTGGGCAAATTCATGGTGGAGGGAGCCTCTAACCAGCCCAGTTTGGACCAATTAATGGTGGAGGGAGCCTCTAAACAGCCAAGTTTTGGGAAATTCATGGTGGAGGGAGCCACTAACCAGCCCAGTTTGGACCAATTCATGGTGGAGGGAGCCTCTAACCAGCCCAGTTTGGGCAAATTCATGGTGGAGGGAGCCTCTAAACAGCCAAGTTTTGGACCAATTAATGGTGGAGGGAGCCTCTAAACAGCCAAGTTTTGGGAAATTCATGGTGGAGGGAGCCCCTAAAAACCCCAGTTTGGACCAATTCATGGTGGAGGGAGCCTCTAAACAGCCCAGTTTGGGCAAATTCATGGTGGAGGGAGCCTCTAACCAGCCCAGTTTGGGCAAATTCATGGTGGAGGGAGCCTCTAAAAAACCCAGTTTGGACCAATTCATGGTGGAGGGAGCCTCTAAAAACCCCAGTTTGGACCAATTCATGATGGAGGGAGCCTCTAAACAGCCCAGTTTGGGCAAATTCATGGTGGAGGGAGCCTCTAAACAGCCCAGTTTGGGCAAATTCATGGTGGAGGGAGCCTCTAAACAGCCCAGTTTGGACCAATTCATGGTGGAGGGAGCCTCTAAAAAACCCAGTTTGGACCAATTCATGGTGGAGGGAGCCTCTAAACAGCCCAGTTTGGGCAAATTCATGGTGGAGGGAGCCTCTAACCAGCCCAGTTTGGACCAATTAATGGTGGAGGGAGCCTCTAAACAGCCAAGTTTTGGGAAATTCATGGTGGAGGGAGCCACTAACCAGCCCAGTTTGGACCAATTCATGGTGGAGGGAGCCTCTAACCAGCCCAGTTTGGGCAAATTCATGGTGGAGGGAGCCTCTAAACAGCCAAGTTTTGGACCAATTAATGGTGGAGGGAGCCTCTAACCAGCCCAGTTTGGACCAATTCATGGAGGAGGGAGCCTCTAACAAGCCCAGTTTGGGCAAATTCATGGTGGAGGGAGCCTCTAAAAAACCCAGTTTGGACCAATTCATGGTGGAGGGAGCCTCTAACCAGCCCAGTTTGGGCAAATTCATGGTGGAGGGAGCCTCTAAACAGCCCAGTTTGGGCAAATTCATGGTGGAGGGAGCCTCTAAACAGCCCAGTTTGGACCAATTCATGGTGGAGGGAGCCTCTAAAAAACCCAGTTTGGACCAATTCATGGTGGAGGGAGCCTCTAAACAGCCCAGTTTGGGCAAATTCATGGTGGAGGGAGCCTCTAACCAGCCCAATTTGGACCAATTAATGGTGGAGGGAGCCTCTAAACAGCCAAGTTTTGGGAAATTCATGGTGGAGGGAGCCCCTAAAAACCCCAGTTTGGACCAATTCATGGTGGAGGGAGCCTCTAAACAGCCCAGTTTGGGCAAATTCATGGTGGAGGGAGCCTCTAACCAGCCCAGTTTGGACCAATTAATGGTGGAGGGAGCCTCTAAAGAGCCAAGTTTTGGGAAATTCATGGTGGAGGGAGCCTCTAACCAGCCCAGTTTGGACCAATTCATGGTGGAGGGAGCCTCTAACCAGCCCAGTTTGGGCAAATTCATGGTGGAGGGAGCCTCTAAAAAACCCAGTTTGGACCAATTCATGGTGGAGGGAGCCTCTAACCAGCCCAGTTTGGGCAAATTCATGGTGGAGGGAGCCTCTAAACAGCCCAGTTTGGACAAATTCATGGTGGAGGGAGCCTCTAAACAGCCCAGTTTGGACCAATTCATGGTGGAGGGAGCCTCTAAACAGCCCAGTTTGGACCAATTCATGGTGGAGGGAGCCTCTAACCAGCCCAGTTTGGACCAATTAATGGTGGAGGGAGCCTCTAAACAGCCCAGTTTGGGCAAATTCATGGTGGAGGGAGCCTCTAACCAGCCCAGTTTGGACCAATTAATGGTGGAGGGAGCCTCTAAACAGCCAAGTTTTGGGAAATTCATGGTGGAGGGAGCCCCTAAAAACCCCAGTTTGGACCAATTCATGGTGGAGGGAGCCTCTAAACAGCCCAGTTTAGGCAAATTCATGGTGGAGGGAGCCTCTAAAAACCCCCAGTTTGGACCAATTCATGGTGGAGGGAGCCTCTAAACAGCCAAGTTTTGGGAAATTCATGGTGGAGGGAGCCCCTAAAAACCCCAGTTTGGACCAATTCATGGTGGAGGGAGCCTCTAAACAGCCCAGTTTGGGCAAATTCATGGTGGAGGGAGCCTCTAACCAGCCCAGTTTGGACCAATTAATGGTGGAGGGAGCCTCTAAACAGCCAAGTTTTGGGAAATTCATGGTGGAGGGAGCCTCTAACCAGCCCAGTTTGGACCAATTCATGGTGGAGGGAGCCTCTAACCAGCCCAGTTTGGGCAAATTCATGGTGGAGGGAGCCTCTAAAAAACCCAGTTTGGACCAATTCATGGTGGAGGGAGCCTCTAACCAGCCCAGTTTGGACCAATTAATGGTGGAGGGAGCCTCTAAAAAACCCAGTTTGGACCAATTCATGGTGGAGGGAGCCTCTAACCAGCCCAGTTTGGGCAAATTCCTGGTGGAGGGAGCCTCTAAACAGCCCAGTTTGGGCAAATTCATGGTGGAGGGAGCCTCTAAACAGCCCAGTTTGGGCAAATTCATGGTGGAGGGAGCCTCTAACCAGCCCAGTTTGGACCAATTAATGGTGGAGGGAGCCTCTAAACAGCCAAGTTTTGGGAAATTCATGGTGGAGAGAGCCCCTAAAAACCCCAGTTTGGACCAATTCATGGTGGAGGGAGCCTCTAAACAGCCCAGTTTGGGCAAATTCATGGTGGAGGGAGCCTCTAACCAGCCCAGTTTGGACCAATTAATGGTGGAGGGAGCCTCTAAACAGCCCAGTTTGGGCAAATTCATGGTGGAGGGAGCCTCTAAAAAACCCAGTTTGGACCAATTCATGGTGGAGGGAGCCTCTAACCAGCCCAGTTTGGGCAAATTCATGGTGGAGGGAGCCTCTAAACAGCCCAGTTTGGGCAAATTCATGGTGGAGGGAGCCTCTAAACAGCCCAGTTTGGACCAATTCATGATGGAGGGAGCCTCTAAACAGCCCAGTTTGGACCAATTAATGGTGGAGGGAGCCTCTAAACAGCCAAGTTTTGGGAAATTCATGGTGGAGGGAGCCTCTAAACAGCCCAGTTTGGGCAAATTCATGGTGGAGGGAGCCTCTAACCAGCCCAGTTTGGACCAATTAATGGTGGAGGGAGCCTCTAAACAGCCAAGTTTTGGGAAATTCATGGTGGAGGGAGCCTCTAACCAGCCCAGTTTGGACCAATTAATGGTGGAGGGAGCCTCTAAACAGCCAAGTTTTGGGAAATTCATGGTGGAGGGAGCCTCTAACCAGCCCAGTTTGGACCAATTCATGGTGGAGGGAGCCTCTAACCAGCCCAGTTTGGGCAAATTCATGGTGGAGGGAGCCTCTAAAAAACCCAGTTTGGACCAATTCATGGTGGAGGGAGCCTCTAACCAGCCCAGTTTGGGCAAATTCATGGTGGAGGGAGCCTCTAAACAGCCCAGTTTGGGCAAATTCATGGTGGAGGGAGCCTCTAAACAGCCCAGTTTGGACCAATTCATGGTGGAGGGAGCCTCTAAACAGCCCAGTTTGGACCAATTAATGGTGGAGGGAGCCTCTAAACAGCCAAGTTTTGGGAAATTCATGGTGGAGGGAGCCTCTAAACAGCCCAGTTTGGGCAAATTCATGGTGGAGGGAGCCTCTAACCAGCCCAGTTTGGACCAATTAATGGTGGAGGGAGCCTCTAAACAGCCAAGTTTTGGGAAATTCATGGTGGAGGGAGCCTCTAACCAGCCCAGTTTGGACCAATTCATGGTGGAGGGAGCCTCTAAAAAACCCAGTTTGGACCAATTCATGGTGGAGGGAGCCTCTAAACAGCCCAGTTTGGGCAAATTCATGGTGGAGGGAGCCTCTAAAAAACCCAATTTGGACCAATTAATGGTGGAGGGAGCCTCTAAACAGCCAAGTTTTGGGAAATTCATGGTGGAGGGAGCCTCTAAAAACCCCAGTTTGGACCAATTCATGGTGGAGGGAGCCTCTAAACAGCCCAGTTTGGGCAAATTCATGGTGGAGGGAGCCTCTAACTAGCCCAGTTTGGACCAATTAATGGTGGAGGGAGCCTCTAAACAGCCAAGTTTTGGGAAATTCATGGTGGAGGGAGCCCCTAAAAACCCCAGTTTGGACCAATTCATGGTGTAGGGAGCCTCTAAAAACCCCAGTTTGGACCAATTCATGGTGGAGGGAGCCGCTAAACAGCCCAGTTTGGACCAATTCATGGTGGAGGGAGCCTCTAACCAGCAGAGTTGGTGGAAATCAGGGTGGAGGGAGCCTCTAACCAGCAGAGTTGGGGGAAATCAGGGTGGAGGGAGCCTAGTATTAGCAGAATTGTGCAACGCTTATGGTGGATGAGTATGAGGATGCGGAGGAATTGGAGAGGTTGAGTACAGACATGGAGTTTCATGTTGGGGTGCTTTACACAGGTGGGCCCAAAAATGACGGCTCTACCCAGTGGTGGTTCATTTTTATCAAAGTGAGCCGGTCGGCACTCTCAGCTGACAGACGGGTGCGCTTGTCAGTGATGATGCCACCGGCTGCACTGAACACCCTCTCAGATAGGACGCTGGCGGCAGGACAGGACAGCACCTCCAAGGCATATAGGGCAAGTTCAAGCCACAGGTCCAACTTCGACACCCAATACATGTAGGGCGCAGAGGGGTCGGAGAGGACAGAGCTGTGGTCGGAAAGGTATTCCCGCAACATGCACCTATACTTCTCACGCCTGGTGACACTAGGACCCTCCGTGGCGGCACTTTGGCGAGGGGGTGCCATCAAGGTGTCCCAAACCTTAGACAGTGTGCCCCTCGTTTGTGTGGACCGGTGAGAACTTGGTTGCCTACTGGAGGAACTGCCCTCCCTGCCGCCAACGTCACATGCTGGAAACATCTCCATCATATTCTGCACCAATTGCCTGTGGCAAGCATTGATGCGATTGGCCCTCCCCTCTACCGGAATAAAAGACGAGATGTTGTTTTTATACCGGGGGTCAAGGATAGCAAAGATCCAGTACTGGTTGTCCTCCATGATTTTGACAATACGCTTGTCGGTTGTAAAGCACCCCAACATGAACTCAGCCATGTCTGCCACAGTGTTAGTTGGCATGACTCCTCTGGCCCCACCGGAAAGTTCAATCTCCATTTCCTCCTCATCCTCCATGTCTACCCATCCGCGCTGCAACAATGGGACGATTCGAAGTTGCCCGGAAGCCTCCTGTATCACCATCACATCATCGGACAACTCTTCTTCCTCCTCCTCCTCCTCCTCCTCCTCCTCCTCCTCCATTAAACGCAGTGAAGCGGACAGATGTGTGGACCTACTCTCCAGCTGTGACGGATCGGATGCTATCCCTAACTCCTCTGTGTGATCTGAGTTATCCCTGATGTCAATCAGGGATTCTCTCAGAACACACAAGAGCGGGATTGTAAGGCTCACCATCGCATCCTCAGAGCTCACCCTCCTTGTGGACTCCTCAAAGACCCGTAGGATGTCACAAAGGTCTCTCATCCATGGCCACTCATGGATGTGAAACTGAGGCAGCTGACTTTGTGGCACCCTAGGGTTTTGTAGCTGGTATTCCATCAAAGGTCTCTGCTGCTCAACCACTCTATTCAACATCTGAAACGTTGAGTTCCAGCGTGTGGGGACGTCGCACAAAAGCCGGTGTTGTGGCACATGCAGGCGTTGCTGGAGAGATTTTAAGCTAGCAGCGGCTACTGTCGACTTGCGAAAGTGGGCGCACATGCGCCGCACTTTCACCAGTAGCTCTGGAACATTGGGGTAGCTCTTTAGGAAACGTTGCACCACTAGGTTGAAGACGTGGGCCAGGCATGGAACATGTTGGAGTCCGGCAAGCTCCAGAGCTGCTACCAGGTTCCGGCCGTTATCACAAACGACCATGCCTGGGCCCAGGTGCAGCGGCTCAAACCATATTGCCGTCTCATCGAGGAGGGCATCCCTCACCTCGGAGGCAGTGTGCTGTCTGTCCCCCAAGCTGATCAGCTTCAGCACAGCCTGCTGACGTCTACCAACGCCAGTGCTGCAACGTTTCCAACTCGTAGCTGGGGTCAATCTAACAGCGGAGGAGGAGGCGGTGGCGGAGGAGGAGGCGGGGTGGCGGAGGAGGAGGCGGTAGAGGAGGAGGAGGAGGGGGGTGTTCTTCTCGTGTCCCTGCCAGGAATGTTAGGCGGGGAGACGAGGTACACCGGGCCAGTTTGGGAAGCAGTCCCAGCCTCAACTACATTCACCCAGTGTGCCGTCAGTGAAATGTAGCGTCCCTGTCCGCATGCACTTGTCCACGCGTCGGTGGTCAAGTGGACCTTTGTGCAAAGCGCGGAACTAAGGGCCCGCCTGATGTTGAGTGACACGTGCTGGTGCAAGGTGGGGACGGCACACCGGGAGAAGTAGTGACGGCTAGGGACGGCATAGCGAGGTGCCGCAGTTGCCATCAGGTCCAGGAAGGCGGGAGTTTCAACAAGCCGGAACGCCAACATCTCCTGGGCCAGCAGTTTAGCGATGTTGGCGTTCAAGGCTTGCGCGTGTGGGTGGTTAGCAGTGTATTTCTGCCGCCGCTCCAATGTCTGAGAGATGGTGGGTTGTTGTAAAGAAGCGCCTGATGGTGCCTTTGATGGTGCAGGAGAAGGAGATAAGACAGGAACAGGGGAGGATGAGGGAGAAGTCAACAAAGTGGCGGAGGCAGATGAATTGGTGTCCTGGCTCGTCCTCTGGAGTGCATCGCCAGCACAGTCAGCAGTGGCAGTGGCAGAGGCAGAGGCAGTGGCAGAGGCAGTGGCAGTGGCGTGAACGGCAGGCGGCCTTTGTCCTGCCGTTGCTGCCTGCCACTGATTCCAGTGCTTGGATTCCAAATGACGGCGCATTGAAGTGGTGGACAGGTTGCTCTTCTCAGAGCCCCTAATCAATTTCGAGAGGCAAATTGTGCAGACAACACTATATCTGTCCTCGGCGCATTCCTTGAAAAAACTCCACACCTTCGAGAAACGTGCCCTCGAGGTGGGAGTTTTTCGGGGCTGGGTACGAACTGGAACATCTTGGGAGATTCCGGGTGTGGCCTGGCTTCGCCTAAGCTGCTGACCTCTGCCTCTGCCTCTAGCTACCCTTTTTGGTGCTGCACCTGCCTCAACATCCACACTACTTTCCCCGCTTGACATCCCCCCTGTCCAGGTCGGGTCAGTGTCCTCATCATCCACCACTTCCTCTTCCAACTCCTGTCTCATCTCCTCCTCCCGCACAATGCGCCGGTCAACTGGATGCCCTGACGGCAACTGCGTCACATCATCGTCGATGAGGGTGGGTTGCTGGTCATCCACCACCAAATCGAACGGAGATGGAGGAGACTCTAGTGTTTGAGCATCTGGACACAGATGCTCCTCTGTTAGGTTCGTGGAATCGTGACGTGGAGAGGCAGGTTGAGGGACAATGAAAGGAGCGGAGAACAGCTCTGGGGAGCAGGGACAGTTTGGGTTATTGTTCTGTAAAGCTTCAGAATTTTGGGAGGAAGGAAGACAAGACTGTTGGGTAATAGGAGGAGAGGAGGCAGAGTCTGACTGGCTGCTGGACAATGTGCTGTAAGAGTTCTCTGACAGCCATTGCAAGACCTGTTCCTGGTTCTCGGGCCTACTAAGGTTTGTACCCTGCAGTTTAGTTAATGTGGCAAGCAACCCTGGCACTGTGGAGTGGCGCAATGCTTGCTGCCCCACAGGAGTAGGCACGGGACGCCCTGTGGCTTCACTGCTACCTTGCTCCCCAGAACCATTCCCCCGACCTCGCCCACGGCCTCGTCCACATCCCTTTCCGGGAGCCTTGCGCATTTTGAATTCCTAGTTAGAAATTGGCACTGTATACCAGTAGTAAAAATTGTGGGTGCACGTAACCCCAATATATTCTTTGAATTACCAGTCAGAAACTGGCACTATATGGCAGTAGCAAGAAATGAGGGTATTTGTATTCCCAATATATTCTTTGAATTCCCAGTCAGACAATGGCACTGTATACCAGTAGTAAAAATTGTGGGTGCACGTAACCCCAATATATTCTTTGAATTCCCAGTCAGACAATGGCACTATATGGCAGTAGCAAAAATAGTGGGTGTATATAGCCCCAATTCTATTGCTAGGGGACTTGCAGGGTATTTCTGGGGTGAAGGTGGGGGGGCACACCGTTGGAACGGGTATCGGGGGTATATATCGGGTATACGGGAATACACTGACAGTGTATTCCATTCAGGATCCTGGGAAAGCTGGGTTGCGGCGATTGAGCCCGTCAGTGCCACGTTACACTGACAAGCTTCTCCCTGGAATTTAGCTCTTACAAGAGCTGTTGTGGTTGTCTTCTCCTTCCTATCCTAGCCTGTCCCTGCCTACCCAGAATCTAAGCCCTAGCTAACTGGACGGAAACCTCCGTCCCCGGTGAATTGCAAGCTCAGAATGACGCGAAGCTGGGCGTCGCTGTTCTTTTAAATTAGAGGTCACATGTTTTCGGCAGCCAATGGGTTTTGCCTACTTTTTTCAACGTCACCGGTGTCGTAGTTCCTGTCCCACCTACCCTGCGCTGTTATTGGAGCAAAAAAGGCGCCAGGGAAGGTGGGAGGGGAATCGAGTAATGGCGCACTTTACCACGCGGTGTTCGATTCGATTCGAACATGCTGAACAGCCTAATATCCGATCGAACATGAGTTCGATAGAACACTGTTCGCTCATCTCTAAATATAATGTATTTACAAAGTGACTCAACTTTTTATATAGATTAATTTCATAAAAATGTTCACATTTTGTGATGGTTTGTCAATTCCAAATCCTCTCCGATTACTAAAGTTACAGGCGGAGATATTTCATCTGCAGTGAAACAATTGGAAGCAGTTTCATCTGTCTACAATGAAAGTCAAGCCTGATGAATGGGGAAGTTGTGACCTCATCTCTGGTATATACACCATGTGATTAGTATAAACATTCATGTTTGCTACAACCTGGATCCGGGATCTATAGCCATTTAATACAGACAGTCGCTGCCAAGTCTCCCCTGATGTATACAGCGCAGATTAACGTTTATTTTTTTGCAATTGTGTAATTTACTTTCTACCTTTTTGTTTTATTCGTTACATCTGGAGTATGTATATCCACATACGACCTGTACGATGAGCGTGCTGCAAAGAAGGTAAAATAAAAAAGTGCAATACTTACAAACAGGAAGCTCTGGACTTCCTCATACATATAATGTTGTAGATGTGAATTATATTGTGGTTATAACATGTATATTAGAACTAAATTAAGGTTAATGATCATATCTGGAGGTTCTAGGATTTATAATGAAAATGCAAAAATTCTGTGCAGAATCTTACAAGCTATGACTTGTAGGGAGACATATGGAAGTCTAAGCACCCATAGACCATATGGACACGACAAAGGCATAGCTAGACTGTCCATTAACTAGGCAAATATTGATATCTAAGCCTTCCTGAAGCACAGAGGACCCCCTATGATCTCAAACACCCCTAACAACGGTCATAAGATAAGATAATCCTTTAATAGTCCCACACTGGGGACATTTCAGTATGTTACAGCAGCATAGTAATACAGATACATGATAATACACAGTAATATATTACAGATGTAGACACACATATGCTGAGAAGAGAAGATATACTAGGAGTCCATAGCAGCTAAGGAACAGAAGAAGAAAGAAGGAGGACATTCATAATCATTAGTTCTCTGTGCGGAGTGATCTTCGCTTGGTCTGATGTAGATTATACAGCCTGATCGCGGTTGGAAGGAAGGACTTGCGATAGCTCCTTCTCACACTTGGAGTGAAGCAGACGGTCACTTACAGTGCTGCCAAGTCCCATCAGGGTCCCATACATGGGGTGGGATTTGTTCTCCAGCATGGAGCTCACCACGGACAGTATCCTTCTGTCACCCACCACCTGTACTGGGTCCAAGGGGTTCCCCAGGACAGAGCTGGCCCTCCTGATCAGTCTGTCAAGTCTATTTCTGTCCCTGGTTGATATACTGCTCCCCCAGCAGGCCACACCGAAAAAGATGGCTGAAGAAACCACAGAGTTGAAGAAGGCCCTAAGAAGTGGCCCCTGGACTCCGAAGGCCCTCAGTCTCCTGAGCAGGTAGAGCCTGCTGTGGCCCTTTCTGTGCAGCTCCTCCAGGTGATCAGCCCAGTTGAGGAGCACACCCAGATACTTATAGGTCTTGACTATCTCAATGCATGTCCCTTGGATCTCCACCATGGTTGGAGCACTTCTCCGTTTACTAAAGTCCACCACCATCTCCTTGGTCTTCCCAGCATTAATCCTGAGCTGGTTCCGCTGGCACCATATAAGGATTCCATATGGATACAATGGCTTAGAGGCCAGCACCATAGGTCACCATAGTTTGTTCTCCCTATATGTTCATGAGTTGTTAACAGGCACTTTCTTGTTTCCTCCTAAATTTCAAAAACATACTGACACAGTACTGTGCAAAAAATTTTAGGCAGCTATGAAAAAGAAGCACAAAGCAAGAATGCGTTCAAAAATAAAAGTGATAATACTTTATTTCTGTCAATTAACACAATGAAGTGAATGAAGAAGAGAGAAATGTAAATCCCATCCATATTCGGTGTGACCTTTGCTCTTTGGAGGAGGAGTCCTGGAAGTGATGATTTGGCCCCCACAGAGCCCTGATCTCATCATTATCCAGTCTGTCTGGGATGACATGAAGAGACAGACAGATTGGAGCAAGCCTACATCCACAGAAGAGCTGGGCTTAGTTCTCCAAGATGGCGGGAACAACCTTCCTGCCGAGTTCTGCCAAAAACTGTCTGTAAGTACCAAGAAGAACTGATGTAAGGCAAAGGGCAAAGGTCACATCAAATATTGATGGGATTTACATTTCTCTTTTATTCATTCACTTCATTTTGTTAATTGACAAAAATAAACTGTTAACACTTCAAGGTCTGAAAGCGTTCTTACTTTGCAGGATTTTTTTCCACACCTGCCTAAAACATTTGCACGCTGCTATAGATTAATTGGCTTCTTTTAAAACAGACCCTAATGTGTGCACATGATAGGGAAAATAGATTATGGGCCACATCGGGGACAGGAACTAATGCAAAAAAAAGCTAGCAATCTGTAGAGAGTGGAATACGTTGGTGCTACATAAAAATGGCCAACAATTCCTTATACACAGGGTTTTTTTTTCCTGATTCTGAAACATGAGTAAGACCTAAATCATAACCTAAGCCACTTAATATAGGTTGGCTCTAGGACTGCAGAATCGTTCCCATAAATACCAGGTCCGGTCACTGATCTTAGGAGCTGAACCTTGAACGCGCGGTTACTGTATTCTGCCATATTTCAATCAGACGTGATGTAATGGAGGTGAACAACCCAACAACATTATTACCTACGGGGTTGTGACCATAATAGTGAACCATATAATAGGACCATTGATTTACTATTACTTGTTCATAATAAGGTCATCACAGATCAGTTTCTTCTAATGGTGATTTTTGCTGATTTTGCTGAATTTTTTTCCCGCCGTAATTGGAGATATACGATAACTGCTGCGATTCAATGCGTTCCATGGATAGAAGGATGGAAGATACCATCACTTTACACCAGACCACTTAAATAAAAAGCTACTTTGTCATTTGCAAACTTGATTTATAAAATCTCTATAAAATATAGCAGGTTAAGAGATTCCCTCTAAGACGGGTTTCTACTTCTTATCTGCCGTCACCACTTCCTTGTAGTTTAATTAAACTGTCTCCTTAAGTAAACACCCACCTGTTTTCTGTCTTTAACTTTGGCTGAAAAGATTTCAGAACAAATGACTTTTTTTAATTAAACTATTGTAAAGATGGATTTCGCTGCGTTCTGCGAGCTGTAAGGCGCCGCTGACTTCCAAATTTAAATGAATGTGTTCTGCTAGACTTACCCAAGACTTCATCTTTTCAAATTATGCAGCCTGTCCAAAGAGTCATTTTTCCCAAAGTGTCTGCTTTGCAAACTGTTTTTGTCATTTGATTAAAAAATGGCTTAAATTTGCATTTTTCAATGTTATTAAAAAAAAATAATGGTGAAATAAGTAAATGTGTAACTCAAGTACGACCCCCACGAGGACCTGATAAAGTATAAATACCTCATTATGGATTCTAATATCGGAACGATGTCAACATTTCTAAAATTTGGAAATGAAAATTTCAATAACTGAAATTCAATAAAAGAATCTGAATAATAAAAGTTGCAAACGGATCAGAACCCCCCATTGTAGTCATTGTAGTGGCCCCAAAGGTTATCCCCTAGAGATCCGAGAGTTATCAACTTTCCACTGGTAGTGTTTCCTATGGGATACCCTATAAACATCTTACAGCAACTTAACATAATAGTAACTTAGGACTTGGGAGTCTTAGGCCTACTGCGTACACAGGCATAGATTGGTATCCATGGTTTTAACTGATCCATACGTTAAAATGAATGGACAGAACCACAAAGACGGACAGGTATGGGATCGGCTCCATATTTTGCGGCTGTTCACTATGGCGGTGTGTATGGGTCTATAGAAATGAATATGTCTATACTTTGATCCGCAATGATATGAAGATAGTTGAGTTGCACAGATGAGCGAGTATACTACGGTATTCAAAATACTCGTACTCGATCGAGTACCACTAGCTGTTCGAAGTTAAGATTCAATGCAGAACCAGCATTGATAGGCAGAATGCTATACAGTCGGCCAATCAACGCTGGTTCTTCTCTTACCTTTAGAAGTCTTCTCCCTGCGCAGTGTCCCTGCGTCCTCTTCCGGCTCTGCATTCACTCTGCTTAGACATCGGTGTACAGTGTAAGCGGCCATTTTCTTGTAGCACGGACATGCGCAGTCAGCTCTGCCCAGGCCCGATGCCTAGCAGAGTGAATTCAAGGCCGGAAGACGCTGCGGGGACGTTGCACAGGGAGAAGAATCCAGCCCGACCCTCACTCATGGACTTGGTAAGTAGAATTTGATCGAATGTTGCCTACCCCTGAAACGAGCATTTTCCCCCCATAGACTATAATGGGGTTCGAAACCCGTTCGAAGTCGAACAGTGTGCGGCTGTTCGAATCGGATTTCGAACCTCAAACATTTTAGTGTTCGCTCATCTCTACTCCTTATCAATCAAGACCTCCTGTAAATTTATGTTAGGGTACATCACTTATATGTCCCAATATCCTGACATCAATATAACAGCATATTGACCAGTGGCGTAACTAAAGTCTTGTGGGCCTCGGTGCAATCTTTTGTCCGGGGCCCCCTACCTCATCCCTACAGTGAATTCTTGATAGTGATGGTTACGGGTGCTAAGGAGTTTAATCCACCTTAGTGTGGTCCGGGTAATCTGTGGGTCTCCTTGGCTTATGGGCCAGATGGAAGCTGCAATCTCAATACTGGTTAAAGTGCTTATGGGCTCCCTAAGGCTCCTGGGCCCCTGTGTGACTGCTACCTCTGCACCCCCTCAAGTTAAGCCCATAATATTGACAAAACCTACTTTATAGAAGCAAAAAAAAAAAAAAAATGGTTGAAGCAGATGATAGAAAGCATAACATTTTGGAAAGTGAGTTTGTCTGTTCCTTAGTGCCCATTAAACTAGTAACATACAGATGACTCTCCAAGAGGTCTTTCATGTTGTTTCTGACATAGATAATGTGTTAGAATGAGAGTGGAAAAACGCAGCAAATCCCGGCCTGTGGAGTTGGAGTTGTGGAGTCAGGATCAGTTTTGGGAGAAATTTCAGCTGGAAAAAAAATCCTGACACCGACTTCGGCTTCAAAATAAAATAAGGAATTGATACAATTATTAATATTGTGCAATTCATTTGATGTATAGCTTGTTATAGATTTACTTTCTAAGGAATTCAATTAGTAGTTTTTCACTGAATTAGATTTAAGATGAAGGATTTGGAGTCGGGCTGTAGAAAAATAGAAGAGTCTGAGTTGGAAGTCATTGGTTTGACCCAACTGGTACTCTAATGGAGGTCCTTGTTATGAATTCCTCTGATAGAGGACATAAGTTTGGTGTGACATAGTATACTAGAATACAAAGGAACCAAACAGACATTCTGGCAACAACTATTCATTCTAAACGCAAGTGCCTGAAGATGGACAAAGGACCCTTTGTCACATAACCAAGGTAGGTGGAGACCCTGTCCCAGACATTGCTTTGGGGAGCAAGAAATGCAAATTATGGGAGTAATATTTTACTTTATTGAATCCAATACCAACAAATCCCAATGTTCTTTGTCTATGGAAACCTCACTTTTGTTTGAATTCCAAATTTCTCGTATAGACCTAGATTTTAAAACATAACATTCTGTGTACAGGCTGCCACCCATAGGCGGTGCTTACTGAATACAGTGTATAGGTTCAGTATATAAATAAGCTCCTGAGCGCCCTCTAGTGGTGGCTGACGGCAGCCACAAATTAATTAGCAAATCCATCTCTACTTGATCAAACAATCTGACAGCAATAAATATATTTTAAGTCAATTAAGTTTCTCTTCTCCTGATATATAAGATAAGATTAATCATCGAGGCCGTAATATTGTGTTTTCTGGATGAGCACCTTTCTATGAACATGATCTATTATGTACATTTAAGACAATAATATTTTATATGGCATTATTTTCATTACATAATTTATGCAGGACTAACCAATTCAATACAATGATAATGAAATCTGCTGGTTAATCACACAGATCATTAATACAGAGGCAAAGCAGTAATTGAAATGCGAGATAATGACACACAACGTAAATGTCAATTAAGTGTCTCTCGCCAGTTCACGCTAATGATACTAATAGGAATTTTATTACAAGGAACCAACAAATTCTTTAATTATGAATTCTGTAATTAGCCAAAATGTTTAAGGACAGGTTAAATAATCCATCTATAAAAACCAACCGGGCAATAAAAATTAAGGGGACTACAGGAATTTTTCGAGTCACTATGAATATGAAGAGTGTTGGACATTTTATAGCTATAGATATTTTAGCAGGTGCCACGGATAATGTATTTTTGAACGACCTGAATTACGGCCTTCGAATTTGAAGACAATGAGCTATATATAGTAGACGGGGACCGATTACAGGAAGAACACGTGGAGCATGTCCTATATGACCTTGAAGGAGTCCATCTGGTTTTGAAACAAAATCCATCTTGAACTCACCTCCAAATTTTGGTCATGATCTGCTTGTTTTCGCGAGACTGCCACTGGAGCATGATATCTGAAACTTACCAGGTAGCAAACCTGGGATAGAATGGGTTGCACAGGGCACGAATCTGAAGTGGAGGACTGCCTTAAATTCCTCTCCAAATTCTATTGGGTGAACATAGTTGTAGGAGTCCTCCACCACCAATCCTACTTGCCCAACCAACCCTGCAAACATTTTTATCTAGCAGATACTACTTATTTAGATAATATATGCAAAATTTGTAGTTACAATTTCTACCTTTAGCATAAGCAACTCAATGTATAAGGAGTATGGCCTCTTGACAAGATCCGATAAAGGATTGGCCATGCCAAATTTTAGTTCTTGCGGAAGATAAAACACCCCCAGAAGGTTCTGACAGCAACTTAATCTCCACATATTGTACATGCTTATACATATGTTCAGCCAAGAACTCTTGAAGGTATATGGGTACTTTAACTCTCTTATATGTCGTTGTATTAGGTAACCAGGTGAATTCATGGTCCCAATTGAAAGGCCACAAATGTTTTGCCCTGGGGACTGTACGTTAATGTTAGCCAAACTTGGCCAACCTTATGAAAGAGGTTGTCCAGGCTAAAATAGAATCTTTTAGTTAGGTTTCCATAGACAAAGAACATTGGGATTTGTTGGTATTGGATTCAATAAAGTAAAATATTACTCCCATAATTTGCATTTCTTGCTCCCCGAAGCAATGTCTGGGACAGGGTCTCCACCTACCTTGGTTATGTGCCAACTAAACCTGGTACCTGGTGCTCTGGTGTCCTCCCCTCGTGGTTCGCTCCTTCTGCTCAACGGTCTTCTTGCAGTGAAATTCCTTGATGGCTTTGACGTTCCGGAACCCTTCTGGTGAGGCTGCTGATTGGCACATTGGTCACATTCGGTGAAGACACATTCGGAGCTGCAGGACTGGAAGGCATCAGGGACATGTTTTTATTTTTAGATGTAGTAGATGTCCACTCTTTTTTATAAGTAGAGACCAAAGTAGGAATCAGTTCATAAATAATGTCTGGCGGGTATCCAAAAATCCAGATCTCATGCACATAAATGGATCTTCAAAACCCAATTTGGATGATATGGAAATTTTCCATGTGGCAAATATATTCTGTGAGAATAAGCAGCTTGGTACTTATTCTATGGAATCCACAGGAGAAAGCCGGTGCACAGACCTGAAACAGATAAGTCCCATTGAATGGGGCTTAATCCTCCTGGGGACCTACAGCTCTTCATACTGCACATCCATGGCCAAAATCATAAGGATTTTGCCATAAAATTTGCTTCACATTTGCAATTTTCAAATCCTGCACATGTGAATATACCCTAAGCCATGTATAAATTTACTATCTGTGCCACAGATAACATTTTTTTATCACATTCTCATTGCAAATGTAATTTCGTAGAAATAATTTGGAGCAAAAAAACCAACCCTGTTTACATCAGTATTTAATAGTCCAAAGATATTGACCTATTTTTCAGTCTTTCTTCAGAACATCATAAACGTAAATTATACTAAAGTTGTACATACAAAAAAAAAAAATCCTCATCCTTTAATCCCTCCTTTTTTTCCATTTCTTTCATTAACTATGTGGGTAAAATTATACGTCTTTGTCTGGTCTTTTGATCATCTCGCAGAGATCAATAAAAATAAGATCTGAATTTTCTCACGTTCATTCATCAAAGGCAAAACATCTTCGGCATTTCAAGATTCAGCCCTGAAAGAAGATTTTCAAAGGTTTTCCATCGAACCAAAATACAGCAAAAGAATTTGTGCCGCAGTAAAAAATGCGATTCCTCCCTCACTATAGACTTCCCGTGTAGCCAAGAGACTCAGCCACCCATGTAGTTAGGTCAGAAGAAAGAAGACTTTGAGTATACTTAGATTTCCTCCGGGTAGTGCCCAGCGTGTGACCTCCCTACCTTCTCCGCAGTCAGTCAGTCAGTGAGGCAGAGGGATGAGGCTTTCACTTTGAACAGACAGAATGAGACCTTTAACATTTATGTGAAATAATGACTGCACTTCATCTTTTCGCTACACATCAGTTTCGGAGAGGCGGAACATCCTTTACAACAATTCTACAGTAAATGTTCCTTCCTAATCGGATTGTGAAGCCACCAACTTTGCAGAAATTTGGTGGAATATTAAGGATTGAACAGTCCTTCAATGATATTAAGAATTGAGCGTCAATTTGCTAAAAAAAAAAAAAAATTTTTAGGGTAGAGCCGATCTTGAGATTTCAGGATCAATTTTAAAATCCAATTTCTGATCATTTTCCAGCAGATCCTGATCGCGATCGTGAAATTTTCTCAATCACCAATCGGGATCCGATCTTTCCCGATCCCAATCGCTCAACCCTAGTAAATATGTATTAATGTTATACAGATGTATTTAAGAAATGGCGGTGTAATTGTCATCGCACAGGTTATGCCAATAGTAGAGCCTTCCATACCTGCCCGGTTATTTTTATAACTCCTGTACAGTGAATGGAGAGAGCGACACAAAAGCTACACTCCTACGGAGTACTGGTATTGTCATGGTTATGTACCGTACTTGTGCCAAAATGGAAAATAGCAGGCCATAGTGGCACCAAATACTATGTTGCATTTCAGTTCATTGTATTAGTATTGGTATTAGTGATCAGATCTCCCTGGAGTTCAGTTTGCCTAGGGAGTCTAAATATAAAAGTACAAACAAAATATAAAAAACTAATTAAAAATTAAGTAAAAAAAAAAAAATTAAATGTATAATAAATATATATATATATATATATATATATATATATATATATATACATATACATATATATATATAATTGTTATATATTACTTTATATTTATATAATTATTATAGTTTTACATACATATATATATATATATATATATATATATATATATATATATATATATACACATACAGTATATGCACTGCTCAAAAATAATAGGGGGGGACACTTAAACAACACATTCTAGATCTGAATGAATGAAATATTATCATTGAATATTTTGTTCTGTACAAAGTTGAATGTGATGACAACAAAATCGCACAAAAACCTTCAATGGAAATCAAATTTATTAACCAATTGAGGCCTGGATTTGGAGTCCCCCCCCCCCCAATTAAAAACTACACTACAGGCTGATCCAACGTTGATGTAATGTCCTGAAAACATGTCAAAATGAGGTATGTTGGTATAACTTTAGGATAAATCATCAATATCAGAACAGTAGGGGGTCCGGTTGGACCACCACTGTTCAGCTGTTGGAAGTGTTCACAACACTAGAATGAGCACCGCTTCAGCTTCACAGACCTGTGACATCATATTCAGAAGCCTGTTTGCAGCTCAATCCTATTCAAATGGCTTGAACTGAATGACACGAGCAGCAGGTCGTTGGCGTATAGCAGGAACTTCACCTCCCGGTCATTCAGGGTGAGGCCTGGGGTTGGTGAGGTCTCTAGGGCTGCAGCCAGTTTATTGATGTAGATGTTGAAGAGCCTTGTCTGACCCCTCGGGCCTGTTGGAAGTATGCTGTCCTTTTCCCATTCACCTTCACACTGCACTGGTTTCCGGTGTAGATGACATCATACGTTCTTCCTCCTATTCCACTCTCTAGGAGTTTCAGGAGCAGGCCTAGTTGCCATACTGAGTCGAAAGCCTTCTTAAAGTCCACGAAGCAGATGAATATCTTGCCTCTTCTGGTGTTGTGGACGTGGGTCTTGATGAGGCTGTGCAGACTGTAGGTATGATCCGTGGTGTGGTGGTTTGGCATGAACCCTGCTTGGCTCTTGCTGAGGACCTTGTGTTGTGTGAGGAAGGTGAGGATTCTGTTATTGATGATGCTGTTGAACAGTTTCCCCAGTGTCCTGCTGACGCAGATCCCTCTGTAGTTGTTGGGGTCGTATTGGTCTCCATTTTTGTAGATGGGGTTATGAGGCCTTTGTTCCAGTCTTGGGGGACCTCTAATACTCTTATAGAGTATAATGCTGTGGCCATTTTAGTTTGACAAGATGAATCTCAGTATGTTCGGTTTCATATAAAAATAATAATTTGGAATACCGTATTTGGGTCGAACCTTATTGAGTATGAATTGGTTTGCCCATCTCTATTGATGACCTATCGTAATAACAGATAACATCAGTAGTGATTATTTAGGATATATGTCTGGAGCGTTTTGCGAGGTCTCGCTCATTCCTTAGACTCTCTTCTCATTTGTCTCTTCCTCTTGTGATTATTTAAAGATACTGAAGTGCCTGCAGAAGACTGAAGTGGGCGAGCCTGAAAATTCCACTTAGACGTGAAGGAGTATGAAGTGACTACTGACAGGATCTGTTACATAACAAAAACTCTGCTTAATTCATCAAAAAATCCTACTTCTCCTCTCATCTCCTACTTTCTGTCCTCAGCAGTCACGTACTCATTATATCCGGTTTCCATTTTCTACACTTGCATTTTTGGAATTCTGTCCAGATTTTGCTTTATTATTTCATACAGTCTCCAAACAGTCTCTATTTATTTAGAATACTTGTATGGCGCCATCATATACTGCAGTGCTTGACAGACATTGTCAGTCACTGTCCCATATAGGGCGCATAATCTACAGTCCCTATCAGTATGTCTTTGGAATGAGGCAGGAAACAAGAGTACCCGGAGGAAACCCTCAGAAACACAGGGAGAACATACAACCGATTGTCCTTGGCTGGATTGGAATCTAGGACTCCAGCGCTGAAAGGGAACAGTGCAAACCACTGAGCCACCGTGCTGCTTTTTATTACATTACTTACAGTGCAAAATCTACTCCCAAGGGAGTTCTCAAGAGCAATCTGGAGGGTTTTTTTTTTTTTGGCATATTGCTTAAAGAGGAGCTTTCACGTCCTCAGGCACATGCGGTCTTATATACCACTAGAAAGCCGGCAATGTGCTGTTGACTTTCCCGTTTTGTGCCCCGGGGCTGGAGATATCAGTGCCGTTATAACGGCACCGATATCTGCCCACTGTAGATGGGCGTTCCTGAGAGTCTAGCTGGGCTGTGAGGAATGCACCCCCTGACAGTACTCTTCCATATACTAGTACTGGGGGGAGGGGTGCTCTTTACAGCTCATCATCATCGCTGGACAGTAAGAAACGCCCGCTCTGACAGTATTGGGCTATGGACGAGTACTAACAGGGGGGGAAGACATTGGTAACAGCACCGATATCTCCAGCCCCTGTGCACATAACGAGGCTGGAGATATAAACCAAAAAGACACACTGGTGGGATAAATCCCAGAGAACCCCCTGAAGGGAAATCTTTGAATAGCTCTTAAGGGAGTCATAGATTTGACACAACTCATAGACCTTTCATTTAGGTACCCAAGGTTTCCAAGACTTGATACATACTTGATACAGCAAAAGAAGATATAAAGATAAAGTATGGTGCAAAGCTTTAGGCAGGTGTGGAAAAATGCTGCAAAATAAGATATTTTTCAGAAATATAAGTGCTAATAAGTTGCTTTTTTTAAGTAACAAAATGAAAAGAGAAATGTAAATCCCATCAATATTTGGTGTGACCTTTGCCTTTTGGAAAAGGAGTCCTGGAAGTGATGATATGGCCCCCACAGAGCTCGGATCTCAACGCCCAGTCTGTCTTCAACCTCTTGGAAGGTCGGGCATGAGGCTAAAGGGAGCAGCCATTATTGGGTTATTTCACTGGAATCCTGTCTTAAGACAGGCTTGCACATTCCAGTGAGCGCCCTCTATTGGTTTGCAACAATGAGGCAGCAACTGTCTTCCTAATTACATCATGGAAGGCGGATTTGCATATTCTTCCCATAGTTCCTTGCAAAGTGGAGTGCTAAAGGCTTAACAAGTCTCCACACACCTATATGGTGGTCTCTCCCTAAGGAGTGACAATATCCCCCGAACCCTGTCTAAGCCTCTCACCTCTACCAGGTTATAGTCCTCTCTACATTGGGCTGATGAGATCCCACCAGATCGAAACAGCTGTCCTCGATTGAGAGACTATACCTGGTATTAATCCCAGCGTCATTGCTAAACAAAGGCCTCTTGGAAGGTCGGGCATGAGGCTAAAGGAAGCAGCCATTATTGGGTTATTTCACTGGAATCCTGTCTTAAGACGGGCTTGCACATTCCAGTGAGCGCCCTCTATTGGTTTGCAACAATGAGGCAGCAACTGTCTTCCTAATTACATCATGGAAGGCGGATTTGCATATTCTTCCCATGGGATGACATGAAGAGACAGAAGGATTGGAGCAAGCCTACATCCACAGAAGATCTGAGCTTAGTTCTCCAAGATGGCAGGAACAACTTTCTTGATGTGTTCCTTCAAAAACTGTTATTCTTACTCGGCAGCATTTTTGTACATCTGCCTATAACTTGTTAGATAATTTATCAAATGCAAATAAATGAATATTATATGTAAGGGTCAAAGAATAAAGATAGCTAGACTAAGGCGACACAGAATATGGACCATTGCGTGTCTTTGTTTATCTATATGCTGATGTAAAATAGAAAAACCAGACATCTCAAGGAAAACTTTGCTCCAGGAAGTTAGACCCAGGCATGGTTTTCTATTTTAAGCATAGTCGGACATGTAAGTATTTGTTTCCGTCTTGTTGGAAATCTCAGGTCTTTCGGCACATTCCCTCCTCTACTCCCCCTAGTAGCTATTATTTATTTTTCGAGATTGCACTTCCTATAAATTGTCAAAAACAGAAAACAGGAAATACTTAGACATTGTCCAGAGACAGGACACATCCTGGTAGATCTACGGACTGTGTAAAACTATGCGTAATAGGTATTACAGGACACAACTTTCCCCCTGAGTATAGTTATCTGGGATTAAAATACCAAGTCCCCGTACCAGGTAGCGGATTGTAATGATGCTAAAGATGGCACCATATGTGAGATATGCTAAACTCATTGGATCATGTCCAAATGTTCTGTCCTCCGTTCCTCTACTTTATGTTTATGTCATAGATCCGACCAGATTCTTTCTCACCACATTTCTCAATGTATACCTTTCATACTGGAAAAAATAAAAAAAATTTTGGTAGGTTATTCTACTTGATTGTTAATTGGTGTTGGACCATTATTCTTCAGCAGAATGAATGGACCCCTAACAAATGTAGGGTCCATAGGATAATGGCATGCACGGTACATGGATGGTATGGGCCTCTATTGAGAAGAAATTAAACATAAGGCTGAACCAAACCAATTTCGTGAGGTTCACTCATCTCTTGTGCATATATTATTTGACATAAGATTAATATGAGCCAAAACTGCTGATTTTGGACAGACTGGACAACCATCTCACATGTATGAGGAGTTCACCTTATGGTAGGTGTTGGGGTAGGAAAGGATCGGGCAGCTTGTTTTGAAGGGAGATTAACTGATACCAGAGTTGTCTGATATAAGCTTTCCTCTCTCACCCCATAGAGTAAGGGTCTCAAACATTCAGCCCCTGAGGCTGTCATCTGCGGTCCATGGCCTAATATGAATTCTGCTGACTCAGCTAGATTAACAAAATCAGGGACAAAGAACCCCCTACTGAATTTTAATCCTTTATGATTCTGTAGGCCATTGGCCACATTAGGTATACGGCTTACAAGTTCCAAAGAGTAGGACTGAGATAGCTATAGTCAGACCAACGGAAACTTGCCATTAGTAAATACGTAATTCTCTGTTCCTCTGCTTCTTCTGGATTTGGGTGCACTGCGCAGGACTTGAGAGAGCGGCGCCCCAGGAGCAGAACATAACAGATGTCTATCATAATGATATGTGCATGATAGTAGAGTATGATAGACATCATGATAGTACTTAAGGGTTAAATTATGTGGGGCCACTGCTGGAGAGACATTGAACTATGTGGGACACTGCTGGGGGAAATTAAACTGTGTGGGGCCACTGATGGGGGACATTAACCCATGTGAGGCTATTGTTGGGGGACTTTAAACTATGTGGGACCTCTGCTGGGGGATATTAAATGATAAGGGGCCACTGCTAGAAGACACAGGAAGGAATGCGGCCCATCGAGTTCAAATTATTTTCTACGTATGGACCATTTGCCCAGCAAAGTTTATGACCCCTGCTATAGAGATTAAGTATTTGCTTGGCTAGCCAAGTGTGCATGTGTATGAGCTGGTTTGGGTGAATTAGTGAATTTATACAGTATGTCCAGGTTTAGAAGAAGCAAACAGTCTTAATTCATTCCCTGCCTGGCACACAACTCACTAGAATTACTAAGGCTAGGTTTGCAACCATGTTGGAGTCTCCTTCCCTGCATGGTGGACTTTTCTTTCAACTGCTTTTAGTATAAGGGGGAGTATACGATCCTACCTCCCACTGAAATGAATGGGAGCTTTTACGGCGCGCAAACTCTCACACGCCTTATACGTGCCACATCACGCGGCCGGCACGTTATATCGTGTGAACTCCCCCTAACAATGATGAAAACCCAGCAGACTCCATTATAGTCTATGGGGTCCACGGGTGTCCATGGGTAACTGCTGTTTTGGTGGACGGGCTCTTCGTCATTCGAGTTTCCTGGCGAACCTGGACAATAGAGAGCCCAGCACAAGTGTGAAACCTAATCTAAGAGGATACCTATTCTATCACCTGGTGGCAGATCTATACTAGTCAGGGACAAGCTTAGATTTAAGATAAGATAATACTTTAATATCCCACAGTGGGGAAATTTCAGATTTGTGGTATAACCCACTCCAGTATTTTGGTGTGAATTAATGTAAATCTGGTGCCCCTGCCTACCTAGATTCCTAAAAATTGTGAAATTGCAAACAGGGTGCAGAGGATCCATTTCGAGGCACTTATATGGCCTCTTTCCTGGTGCATGTGCATTAGTCAATGTGGGCGAATATATCCACATGCATATTGTGTATACTTTTCCATATATATACATATATATATAGAGAGAGAGAGAGAGAGAGATGAGCGAACAGTGTTCTATCGAACTCATGTTCGATCGGATATTAGGCTGTTCGGCATGTTCGAATCGAATAGAACACCGCGTGGTAAAGTGCGCCATTACTCGATTCCCCTCCCACCTTCCCTGGCGCCTTTTTTGCTCCAATAACAGCGCAGGGTA
Source organism: Leptodactylus fuscus (assembly GCF_031893055.1). Classification (NCBI taxonomy): domain Eukaryota; kingdom Metazoa; phylum Chordata; class Amphibia; order Anura; family Leptodactylidae; genus Leptodactylus; species Leptodactylus fuscus. The sequence goes on along the minus strand of NC_134268.1, from coordinate 198,978,070 downwards.
GGTGGGACAGGAACTACGACACCGGTGACGTTGAAAAAAGTAGGCAAAACCCATTGGCTGCCGAAAACATGTGACCTCTAATTTAAAAGAACAGCGCCGCCCAGCTTCGCGTCATTCTGAGCTTGCAATTCACCGGGGACGGAGGTTTCCGTCCAGTTAGCTACTGCCATATAGTGCCATTGTCTTACTGGGAATTCAAAGAATATATTGGGCTTACATATAACTTCAATTCCAGGGAGAAGCTTGTCAGTGTAACGTGGCACTGACGGGCTCAATCGCCGCAACCCAGCTTTCCCAGGATCCTGAATGGAACACACTGACAGTGTATTCCCGTATACCCCATATATACACCCCAAATCCCCGTTCCAACGGTGTGCCCCCCCACCTTCACCTCAGAAATACCCTGCAAGTCCCCTAGCAATAGAATTGGGGCTATATACACCCACTATTTTTGCTACTGGTATATAGTGCCATTGTCTCACTGGGAATTCAAAGAATATATTGGGGTTACGTGCACCCACAATTTTTGCTACTGGTATATAGTGCCATTGTCTGACTGGGAATTCAAAGAATATATTGGGGTTACGTGCACCCACAATTTTTGCTACTGGTATATAGTGCCATTGTCTCACTGGGAATTCAAAGAATATATTGGGGTTACGTGCACCCACAATTTTTGCTACTGGTATATAGTGCCATTGTCTCACTGGGAATTCAAAGAATATATTGGGGTTACGTGCACCCACAATTTTTGCTACTGGTATATAGTGCCATTGTCTGACTGGGAATTCAAAGAATATATTGGGGTTACAAATACCCTCATTTCTTGCTACTGGTATATAGTGCCATTGTCTGACTGGGAATTCAAAGAATATATTGGGGTTACGTGCACCCACAATTTTTGCTACTGCTATATAGTGCCAGTTTCTGACTGGTAATTCAAAGAATATATTGGGGTTACGTGCACCCACAATTTTTGCTACTGGTATATAGTGCCATTGTCTGACTGGGAATTCAAAGAATATATGGGGGTTACGTGCACCCACAATTTTTGCTACTGCTATACAGTGCCATTGTCTCACTGGGAATTCAAAGAATATATTGGGGTTACGTGCACCCACAATTTTTGCTACTGGTAGATAGTGCCATTGTCTCACTGGGAATTCAAAGAATATATGGGGGTTATGTGCACCCACAATTTTTGCTACTGGTATATAGTGCCATTGTCTGACGGGGAATTCAAAGAATATATTGGGGTTACATGCACCCACAATTTTTGCTACTGGTATATAGTGCCATTGTCTCACTGGGAATTCAAAGAATATATTGGGGTTACGTGCACCCACAATTTTTGCTACTGGTATATAGTGCCATTGTCTCACTGGGAATTCAAAGAATATATTGGGGTTACGTGCACCCACAATTTTTGCTACTGGTATATAGTGCCATTGTCTGACTGGGAATTCAAAGAATATATTGGGGTTACAAATACCCTCATTTCTTGCTACTGGTATATAGTGCCATTGTCTGACTGGGAATTCAAAGAATATATTGGGGTTACGTGCACCCACAATTTTTGCTACTGGTATATAGTGCCATTGTCTGACTGGGAATTCAAAGAATATATGGGGGTTACGTGCACCCACAATTTTTGCTACTGCTATACAGTGCCATTGTCTCACTGGGAATTCAAAGAATATATTGGGGTTACGTGCACCCACAATTTTTGCTACTGGTAGATAGTGCCATTGTCTCACTGGGAATTCAAAGAATATATGGGGGTTATGTGCACCCACAATTTTTGCTACTGGTATATAGTGCCATTGTCTGACTGGGAATTCAAAGAATATATTGGGGTTATGTGCACCCACAATTTTTGCTACTGCTATATAGTGCCATTGTCTGACTGGTAATTCAAAGAATATATTGGGGTTACGTGCACCCACAATTTTTGCTACTGGTATATAGTGCCATTGTCTGACTTGGAATTCAAAGAATATATGGGGGTTACGTGCACCCACAATTTTTGCTACTGCTATACAGTGCCATTGTCTCACTGGTAATTCAAAGAATATATTGGGGTTACGTGCACCCACAATTTTTGCTACTGGTAGATAGTGCCATTGTCTCACTGGGAATTCAAAGAATATATGGGGGTTATGTGCACCCACAATTTTTGCTACTGGTATATAGTGCCATTGTCTGACTGGGAATTCAAAGAATATATTGGGGTTACGTGCACCCACAATTTTTGCTACTGGTATATAGTGCCATTGTCTCACTGGGAATTCAAAGAATATATTGGGGTTACGTGCACCCACAATTTTTGCTACTGGTATATAGTGCCATTGTCTCACTGGGAATTCAAAGAATATATTGGGGTTATGTGCACCCACAATTTTTGCTACTGCTATATAGTGCCAGTTTCTGACTGGTAATTCAAAGAATATATTGGGGTTACGTGCACCCACAATTTTTGCTACTGGTATATAGTGCAATTGTCTGACTGGGAATTCAAAGAATATATGGGGGTTACGTGCACCCACAATTTTTGCTACTGCTATATAGTGCCATTGTCTCACTGGGAATTCAAAGAATATATTGGGGTTACGTGTTATGTCAGTCCTGGTAGCTGCAACGGGGCTAAGGGATAGCAGTTGGGAATCTCGCCCTGCACTACTCCCACTAGCTAACCCGGTCCCTGCCTCACGGGTGTAGGTCGGCTGTTCTCAGGCTAAGCCTGACCCCGACAGCTCCTCTCTCACTGACACCGTAGGCCTAGAGGGAAGGGGGAGAAGGAATGCCCTATAAGATCTCTAGGGACTGGAGACTAAAGGGGGTCACCCCTAACGAACAAGTGAAGCTGCTACTGACAGGGACTGACAAGGGTGTGCGCTGACTAACAACACAAGCAGCACACAGGAAACATGTAGGAAAGGAATTCCCCAAACCAATATGGGAAGGAACCATACACTAGGAAACAAACACAGGGAAACTGAGTAGAAATCAAAGGATAAGGCAATTCACTCACACAGTCAATAAAACACAGAGGGAGGATTGGTGAACACAGAAGGGAAAACACACTAACCAACTCGTTCACCCAAACCTCCCAAAAATCAACCACGGAACTTCCTCTATCCAAGATAACCACCTACTCCTCCTGCTAAGGCCTAGCTCTGTAAAAGCGACACTCAGCACAGAACCATGGGAGGCATGGGTTTAAATACAGAGTAGAGACCACTCCTCCCAGGTGCAAATGGGAGGACAGACTAATAAACCAGGAAAGAACCTAAATACTCCTAACATTACGTGCACCCACAATTTTTGCTACTGGTATATAGTGCCATTGTCTGACTGGGAATTCAAAGAATATATTGGGGTTACGTGCACCCACAATTTTTGCTACTGGTATATAGTGCCATTGTCTGACTGGGAATTCAAAGAATATATTGGGGTTACAAATACCCTCATTTCTTGCTACTGCCATATAGTGCCAGTTTCTGACTGGTAATTCAAAGAATATATTGGGGTTACGTGCACCCACAAGTTTTGCTACTGGTATATAGTGCCATTGTCTCACTGGGAATTCAAAGAATATATTGGGGTTATGTGCACCCACAATTTTTGCTACTGGTATATAGTGCCATTGTCTGACTGGGAATTCAAAGAATATATTGGGGTTACAAATACCCTCATTTCTTGCTACTGCCATATAGTGCCAGTTTCTGACTGGTAATTCAAAGAATATATTGGGGTTACGTGCACCCACAATTTTTGCTACTGGTATATAGTGCCATTGTCTGACTGGGAATTCAAAGAATATATTGGGGTTACAAATACCCTCATTTCTTGCTACTGGTATATAGTGCCATTGTCTGACTGGGAATTCAAAGAATATATTGGGGTTACGTGCACCCACAATTTTTGCTACTGGTATATAGTGCCATTGTCTCACTGGGAATTCAAAGAATATATTGGGGTTATGTGCACCCACAATTTTTGCTACTGCTATATAGTGCCAGTTTCTGACTGGTAATTCAAAGAATATATTGGGGTTACGTGCACCCACAATTTTTGCTACTGGTATATAGTGCCATTGTCTGACTGGGAATTCAAAGAATATATGGGGGTTACGTGCACCCACAATTTTTGCTACTGCTATACAGTGCCATTGTCTCACTGGGAATTCAAAGAATATATTGGGGTTACGTGCACCCACAATTTTTGCTACTGGTAGATAGTGCCATTGTCTGACTGGGAATTCAAAGAATATATGGGGGTTATGTGCACCCACAATTTTTGCTACTGCTATACAGTGCCATTGTCTCACTGGGAATTCAAAGAATATATTGGGGTTACGTGCACCCACAATTTTTGCTACTGCTATACAGTGCCATTGTCTGACTGGGAATTCAAAGAATATATTGGGGTTACATGCACCCACAATTTTTGCTACTGGTAGATAGTGCCATTGTCTCACTGGGAATTCCACAAATAATTTGGGGATTCATTCACCCTACATCTCAGGCTCTTGCCATATTCACCCAGGTTGTCAGTGCTGCACCAGCTCGTTCCCAGACAGCTCGGCCCGAAAAACACGTTACCTATATAGAGGATTTGGACAATGAAGACAACATGTTCTAAATCTAATGTCTGCACCTTCTCCAGAATTAAAATAAAGGCAGCGTTTAACTTTCAAATAGCACTGCACAAAGGAAGAGCTTATCAGCTTGTCTCATGACATGCTACTGAAAAGTGTCATTTGTGTATCTTAATGTAAATATAGTTGTATAAGCTTTTTGGGTTTTAGGCACTGCCAAGTTATTTATTACCACCCGCTCCCTTATAATGATGATGACGCCAAAGTCACTGTGGGTGTTCAGAGCTCACAGCTTTGGTTGACATTTGTCTTGCTCTCTGTCAGTACCAGCTGTCTTTTTGGATACCGTAAAGTTATGTTGACTTTATTAACAGCTATAGAAGCTTTAGCCAGGTTGTGACGGTGTGTAACCCTAACAACACTAAGTGGGATGCACATTAATAGTCAGTTTATGTACGCTAAACGTATCACTGAAGTAATTTTTTCCCCTCTCCCCTAATATAAGAAAGGAACAGACATTAGACCTAGACCGGGGTTCGAGGCTTGTAAAAATCCAGTATTATTTGTTCTTCATGATGTGAAATATGTGTTGAAAAGCAACCCAAGATGAAGTCAGCCATGTGTGCCAGTGTGTTACTTGGCATGCCTTTGCTGGCCCCAACTGTAAGGGTCACTCTCCATTTCCTCCATTTTCCACTCCCCTTCACACCATTTGTGGTGAAGCAATGGGATGCACTGAAGTGCACCCTCTAGCCTCGTGTGGGACAGGAACATCAGATGCCACTCCAACCCCCTCGTCTTCCTCCGCCAGCCAACGGTGCGAAGATGAGAGGAGTGTGCTCTGAATGTTTTCTGCCTAGCAGAGGCTAGTTCTCACTTACGAAAATGGCCCCACTTTGACCTGTATATCAGGCACAATGGTGTAGGTTTCAAAGAAACATGGCACCAACAAGTTGAAAAACGTGGGCCATGCGTGGACCGTGTTTGAGTCTGGCAAGCTCCAGATCTGCTACCAGGTTCCAGCCATTATCACAGGCGCAAAAATGCCAGGCCCCAGGTGTAGCAGGGAAAAAAAAATGCCATCTCAGCCAGGATGGCATCCCTGACCTCGGAGGCACTGTGCTGTCTGTCCCCCAAGCTGATCAGTTTCAGCACGGCCTGCTGACATCTCCCCATGCCAGTGTTACAGTGTTTTCCGCTAGTAGCTGGGGTGGAGGTTGCAGCATCGTAGGGTTTCAGTCTACTCCTGCCATGAATTTTGGCCTGGGAGAGGAGATAGGCCACCCCAGTTTGCACCCGGGGAACAGACTCCACCACATTCACCCTGCCTGTCATTAAAGATAAGCACTGCAGCATCCCTGACCACAGGCGCTTGTCCATGTGTCGGTGGTCAAGTGGACCTTGCAGCAAAGCGCAGAGCTCTGGGCCCGACTGATGTTATGGGACACATGCAGGCGCAAGGCAGGGACAGCACACCAAGAGAAGTAGTAACGGCTAGGCCCAGCATAGGGAGGTGCCCCAGCTGCCATCTGCTGACGGAAGGCCTGGGTCTCCAGAAGCATAAACAAACACCAACATCTCCAGGGCCAGCAGTTTATCAATGAGGCTGTTAAAGGCTTGGGCATGGGGGTGGGTTGTGTTGTACTTCTGCCTGCAATGAAAAGCTTGGGAAATGTGGAGTGGCTGGGAAGAGGCGCATGATGGTGCAGGCCAAAAGGGTGAACTCCCCAATGTGTCAGAGATAGGTGTGTAGGTGTCCTTGCATCATATACTTGCACCATATTTGGCTTTGGAAGTTAATTTTGTGCCAAAAAGTGGTTAAGACAGCGATCCCTCAGCTACTCCCGTTACACTGTCTAGTGAAATTACCATCTTTGGAAGTGGACCACCATTTCTAAGATCCCAAAGGAAGCAGGCAAGAGATGTGCAGTGCAGAAAAAAAGATGAGAAAATAAGTGTAGGCTGTAGAGCACAGAGGGATCGGAGAGGACAGAGCTGGTGTCGGCCAGGTATTCCCACAACATGCGCCTATACTTGTCCCTCCTGGTGACACTAGGCCCCTGAGTGGCAGTAATTTGTCCAGGGGGGCCATTAACGTGTTCCAGACCTAGGAATAAGTCTTCCAACAGGGTAGAGTTTTGCATGCCTTTGCTTCTACCCACTGTTTTTGCTGCTTAGCTTCCCTCCACATCTACACTGCTTTCACCCCTAAACATCACCCCAGTTTATGCCTTTGTTTCTACCCTGTTTTTTTTGTTGAATTAGCTTCCCTCCACATCTACACTGCTTTAGCCCCTAAGCATCACCCCAGTTTATGCCTTTGCTTCTACCCTGTTTTTTTTTTTTTTGTTGAATTAGCTTCCCTCCACATCTACACTGCTTTAGCCCCTAAACATCACCCCAGTTTATGCCTTTGCTTCTACCCAGGTTTTTTGTTGATTTAGCTTCCCTCTACATCTACACTGCTTTAGCCCCTAGACATCACCCCTGTCCATGTGGGGTTGGTGGCCTCGTCATCCACCAACTCCTCTTCCAATTGCGCACTGGCCCCTTACTGCAAACCGCACATGACCACAGCTTGCCCTGATGGCAACTGTGTCTCATGATCCCCACTTAGGTCCAGACAAGTCGGTGGCGGGTCCAAAACCCCAAAATTGGAAGGAAATGGCGGATGCTGCAGTATTTCTAACACCTGTTCCTGGTGCTCGGGCCTGGTCTGTGTTGTACCCTGCACCCTGCTTAACGCAGCTGCCATATCCGAAGTTGTGCTGAGCGCATGCTAATGTTTCATGTCCAGTGCAATGGATGGGATGGGATTTCACATAAGTCTGCCACCCATGGCCACTCATGGTTGAGCAACTGAGGGAGTTGACTTTGACGAACCCGAGGGTTTTGGAGTTGGAACTACATCAAAGGTCTGTGCTGCTCACACACTCTGCTCAACACATGATATGTTTAGTGCCAGCAGTGTGGAGACGTCGCACAACAGCCGTTGTTCCAGCAGGTACAGGCGTTGTAGGAGTGCATAGAGGCTAGCAGCGGCAACTATAGACTTTAAAAACTATCCGCACAAGCGCCACACTTTCACCAGTAGCTCAGGAACATTGGGGTACCTTTTTAAAATGATTAGCAGCAATGAGTTAAAAACGTGGCCCAGGCATGGAATATGTTGCAGGCTGCCAAGCTACAGAGCCAATCCCAGGTTACGGCCATTATCACACATGACAACATGCCTGGGCCCAGGTGCAGTGGCAAAAACCACATTGCCGTCTCATCGAGGATGGCATGACTCACTTTGTAGGCAGTGTGCTGTCTGGCCCCCAAGCTGATGAGCTTCAGCACGGCCCGCTGACGTCTCCCCACACCAGTGTTGCAGCGTTTCCAGCTCGTAGCTGGGGTCAATTTAACAGCGGAGGAGGGTGGTGTTTCAGCCCTCCTCCCAGGAATGTTGTGTGGGGAGACAAGTCAGGCCACCACATTTTGCGACCCGGTCCACGCCTCAACTACATTCAACCACTGTGCCCAAATTGAAAGGTAGCGTCCCTGTCCGCACGCACTTGTCCATTCGTAACTGGTCACATGGAACTTTAGGGCTAAGCGCTGAATTTAGGGACCGCCTTATGTTTGGGGGAAAGTGCTGGTGTGGACGGCACAGTGCGGTGGCGCAGTAGACACTCTGCCCAAAAAGGGCAGAGTGTCCCCCAGCCGGGATTCCAACATCTCCTGGGCCAGATTTCTTGAGATGAGGCCGTTGAAGCCTTGGGCATGTGGGTGGGTTGCGCTGTACTTTAGCATGAAATGAAAGGCTTGGGAGATGGGGAGTTGCTGGGAAGAGGCGAATGATGGCGCGGGCAAAAAGAGAAATGGCAGGAAAAGGTGAGGATAAGGGTGAACTCCCCAAAGTGTCAGAGGCAGATGTGGAGGTGTCCTGGCTCCTGGTCTGGACTGCAGCGCCAGCCCTGTCAACAGTGGGAGAGGCAGTAGCCGCCCGGCCAAACAACGATTATCCTGCGCTTGCTCTCACCCACTGAGCCCAGGGCTTGCCTTCCAAATGATGGCACCCGCAAGAGGTGGTGAGATTCCTCTCCGCAGATCTCCAACCCATCTTGGACTTGCAAATTGCACTAAATTTGTCATGTAACTGACATGTATATGATGAGTCTATCCATTGTCTGTTCATTTTGGTGAAAGTCAGCCTGTCAGCTGACAGACAGCTGTGCTTGTCAGTGATGATGCCACCGGCTGCTTGTACCCCTAGTTTTTGCTGCTTAGCTTGCCTCCACATCCACACTGCTTTTGCCCCTACACATCACCCCTATCCATGCCTGTGCCTCTAGCCATAAGTCTGCCACCCATGGAAACTCATGGTGCAGAAAGTGAGGGAGCTGACTCTGAGGAACCCTTGGGTTTTGTAGCTGGTACTCCATCAAAGGTCTCTGCTGCTCACACACCCTGCTGAACATACGGTATCTAGGGTTAGAGCGTGTGGTGACCTCACACAACAGTAGGTGCTTCAGGCAGATGTAGGCCTTGCTGGAGTGTATTGCGGCTAGCTCCAGGTACTGTAGACTTGGGAAAGTGGGTGTCCAAGTGCCGCACTTTCACCCTTAGCTCAGCTAATTTGGGGTATGTTTTTAAAAATCATTGCACCACTACATTGAACACGTGGGCCAGGCATGGAACGTGTTGGAGGCTGGCAAGCTCCAGAGCCCTCCAACAAGACAAAAAAGCCTGGCCCCAGGGGCAGCGGGGATAAACAAATTGCCATCTCATCCAGGATGGCATCCCTGACCTCAGAGGCAGTGTGCTGTCCGTCTCCCAAGCTGATGAGCTTCAGCCCAGCCTGCTGACGTCTCCCCACACCAGTGTTGCAGCGTTTTCAGCTCGTAGCTGGGGTCAATCTAACAGCAGAGGAGGAGGAGGGTGGTGTTTCAGCCCTCCTCCCAGGAATGTTTTGTGGGGAGACAAGTCAGGAAAATTCTTGAAACAGGGGAGAGTTTTGCATCTTTGCCCTTGCTGCCTATGGACATCCCTTTGCCTCTAGCCACCATTTTCCCTGCTTTGCTTGCCTCCACATCCACACTGCTTTTGCCCCTAGACATCACCCCAGTCCATGCCTTAGCTTGTACCCCCAGTTTTTCCTGCTTAGCTTGCCTCCACATCCACACTGCTTTTGCCCCTAGACATCACCCCAGTCCATGCCTTAGCTTGTACCCCCAGTTTTTCCTGCTTAGCTTGCCTCCACATCCACACTGCTTTTGCCCCTAGACATCATCCCTATCCATGCCTCTGCCCCTAGCCATAACTCTGCCACCCCTGGAAACTCATGGTGCAAAAACTTTGGGAGCTGACTTTGAGGAACCCTTGGGTTTTGTAGATGGAACTCCATCAAAGGTCTGTGCAGCTCACACACCCTGCTCAAGATATGGTATTGTAGGGTTTCAGCGTGTGTGAATGACGGACAACAGCCTGTGTTTGGACAGATGTAGGCCTTGCTAGAGTGTTTTTAGGCTAGCAGAGACTCCTGTGCACTTGCAAAAGTGGGCGCACAAGCGCCGCATTTTCAACAGTAGCTTCGGTACATTTGGGTATGTTTTCAAAAAACTTTGCACCACTAGGTTAGACGTGGGCCAAACATGGAACGTGTTGGAGGCTGGCAAGCTCCAGAGCCGCTACCAGGTTCCAGCCATTATCACAGGCGTAAAAATGCCAGGCCCCAGGTGTAGCAGGGAAAAAAAAATGCCATCTCAGCCAGGATGGCATCCCTGACCTTGGAGGCACTGTGCTGTCTGTCCCCCAAGCTGATGAGCTTCAGCACCGCCTGCTGACGTCTCCCCACACCAGTGTTTTAGCGTTTGCCGCTAGTAGCTGTGGTGGAGGTTGCAGCGTCGTAGGGTTTCAGTCTACTCCTGCCATGAATTTTGGCCTGGGAGAGGAGATAGGGTACCTCAGTTTGCACCCCGGGACCAGACTCCACCACATTCACCCTGCCTGTCCTTAAAGATAAGCAGCATCCCTGACCACAGGCGCTTGTCCAAGTGTCGGTGGTCAAGTGGACCTTGCAGCAAAGCGCGGAACTAAGGGCCCACCTGATGTTGAGTGACACGTGCTGGTGCAAGGCGGGGACGCCACACCGGGAGAAGTTGAGACGGCTAGGGACGGCATAGTGAGGTGCCACAGTTGCCATCAGGTCCGGGAAGGCGGGAGTTTCAACAAGCCGGAACGCCAACCTCTCCTGGGCCAGCAGTTTAGCGATGTTGGCGTTCTAGGCTTGCGTGGGTGGGTGGTTAGCGGTGTATTTCTGCCGGCGCTCCAATGTCTGAGAGATGGTGGGTTGTTGTAAAGAAGCGCCTGATGGTGCCTTTGATGGTGCAGGAGAAGGAGATAAGACAGAAACAGGGGAGGATGAGGGAGAAGTCAACAAAGTGGCGGAGGCAGATGAAGTGATGTCCTGGCTCGTCCTCTGGAGTGCATCGCCAGCACTGTGAGCAGAGGCAGTGGCATGAACGGCGGGCGACGTTTGTCCTGCCGTTGCTGCCTGCCACTGATTCCATTGCTTGGATTCCAAATGACGGTGCATTGAAGTGGTGGACAGGTTGCTCTTCTCAGGGCCCCTACTCGATTTCGAGAGGCAAATTGTGTAGACGACACTATATCTGTCCTCGGCGCATTCCTTGAAAAAACTCTACACCTTCGAGAAACGTGCCCTCGATGGGGGAGTTTTTCTGGGCTGGGTACAAAAGGGAACATCTTCGGACATTCCGGGTCTGGCCTGGCTTCGGCGAAGCTGTTGACCTCTGCCTCTAGCTACCCTTTTTGGTGCTGCACCTGCCTCAACATCCACACTACTTTCCCAGCTTGACATCCGCCTTGTCCAGGTTGGGTCGGTGTCCTCGTCGTCCACCACCTCCTCTTCCAACTCCTGTCTCGCCTCCTCCTCCTGCACAATGCGCATGTCAACTGGCTGCCCTGACAGCAACTGCATCTCATCGTCGTCAATGAGGGTGGGTTGCTGGTCATCCGCCACCAAATCGACCGGAGATGGAGGAGACTCTAGTGTTTGAGCATCTGGACACAGATACTCGTCTGTTAGGTCCATGGAATCGCGAAATGGAGGGGCAGGTTGCGGTACAGTCAAAGGAAGGGAGAACAGCTCTGGGGAGCAGGGACAGTTGGGGTTATTGTTCTGGGAATATTGGGAATTTTGGGTGGAAAGAGGACAAGACTGTTGGGTAAGAGGAGGTAGAGGCTGACTGGCTGGTGGACAATGTGCTTTAAGCGTTATCCGACAGCCATTGCAAGACCTGTTCCTGGTTCTCGGGCCTACTAATCTTTGTACCATTCAGCCTAGTTAATGTGGAACTTTTGTGCAAAGCGCAGAACTTAGGGCCCGCCTGATGTTAAGGGACACACGCTGGTACAAGGCTCAACTCACCCTAAGTGCCAAAAACACTGCTGGTGCAAGGCTCTACTCATGCCAAGGGCCTCAATCTCTGCTGGTAGCTCAGCTTAAGGTCCTGTAACTTTGTTTGGAAGGGCTCATGTTAAGGGCTAGAAAAGTGAATTTTGGAAGGTCTTACCACATCACACACACACACACACTCAAAATGACAGTTAAGGGTGAGGGCTTTTGGAATTCCCATTGCCTATTCCATTTGTGGTTGTCATGGGGAACGTGATTTAAAGGGGTGGTTGTTACTGTTTGTTGAGCTTAAATTGGGGTTTGTGTCCATCCATTTGGGGAGTAAAGAAGGTTTCCAGGTATTTTCCCACTTTGATAGAGGTTTTTTTGAATGTGGAAAGTGTGTAGTTGTTAGGCTGTGATGTTGGGGTAATAGAGGGTCTTGGGTGTGTTAGATGCCCCCAGACATGCTTCCCCTGCTGTCCCAGTGTCATTCCAGAGGTGTTGGCATCATTTCCTGGGTTGTCATAGTGGACTTGGTGACCCTCCAGACACGGATTTGGGTTTCCCCCTTAACGAGTATCTGTTCCCCATAGACTATAATGGGGTTCGAAACCCGTTCGAACACACGAACATTGAGCGGCTGTTCGAATCGAATTTCGAACCTCGAACATTTTAGTGTTCGCTCATCTCTCTCTCTCTCTCTCTCTCTCTCTCTATATATATATATATATTTATTCATATGTGTGTTCACATATATTTACATGTATATTTTTCTATATATTCATATGACTATATCTTTTAGGTAAAATCCCTGCTGTTTATAATTTGCAAAAACTACACAAAATTGGTTCATTGACATAAAAAAGACGTAAAGGTGCAGGGAACTTATTAAAGCGCTATACCTTTGCCTTATGACTGTGTAGCAGGCATATACACTGGGTGGTCTACTAGTCCTGTTATGTATTTTTCAGTTTCCATATGATATACATTATTTATGACTTGTATTAACTTCAGTCCAAGCTCTCCACTTTTCTGCAAGGAAACCTCATCCTATCAGACAGATGCAAACATTTATTAATGCCCCCTCCTGGCCCTTCCTTGTGAATATCCCTTTGTAGCCATTGATGTAAGAAGATGTATAACGATGCGGTTCCCATATCTAAGGATGGCTTAGTCTTACAGTATGTGCTGTCACAGGCTGACAAATGCGTTCCAGGGTCATTAAAGGAGCTGAAGTTTAGACAAAAGACAATACGTAAAATGCTATTAGTACCCTTTAAAGCATGAAATATAAAGGATCCCAGCAGGCCCGAGGCAATAAACAGTGCATTACAATAATATCTGGCTTTTCTTCAAGTTGTGAAGCCATTACCGATGTATTAAAAAGTTACTCTTAATACAAACCACATTTCTTCTACTTATGTTAAATCTCCATTATAAGTAGCTGATGTATTAAGCCGACCTCCGGCGCCAAATGTTAATGCGGAGGTCCATTGAATGGACTTGCTGAAAGCTCCAGGTGAGAATTTCACTATGTGTAAATGAGAACGGGAAGAGAAAATGGACGAATAATGCAAAAAGCAAAAAAAAAACATCACTAAGTGGTAAATACATAAAGAAATGTAAAAAGTGTTATTAAAGGAGGGGGGGGGGTCTAGATCAGAAAATCCAGATAATAGATAATGTGGAGTTAGAAGAAGGGAAAGAGGATAGTCAACTAAATAGTCAGAGTAAACTACAAAGAGAATCTATTGCTATGGATGACCTGAACTGTCCAGATATTGCTTTGATTGGAATTATGTAGAAAATGACTGTGAAACACATACACATTAGGTATCCCTGTGTCTGACAGTGCCCGGTCTACTGAATATAGGGGATCTGCAGTGCTCCTGTTCCATAGGGAAGGGGTTAATAGGAGCACTGCAGATACCCTATATTCAGCCAGACTGAATTCCAAGTGGGGGAAAAAAAAACCAGTCCTCAAGCTCAGGGAAGGGGCAGACAGACAACCAAAACACCCCCTCCCCTTCCCCAGCAACTACTGCACCCAAAAACTCCGACCATTTAAATGTTTTAAATTTTCCAGTAGCTGCTGCATTTCCCCCCTCGGCTTAAACTCGAGTCAATAAGTTTTCCCAGTTTTTTGTGGTAAAATTAGGGGCCTCGGCTTATATTCGGGTCGGTTTATACTCAAGTATATACGGTAGATATGCTCTGTAGACATCTGTAGTTGCCAAATCTTCACCTTACCAACTGTTTTTTTTTTTTTTTGGATTACAGAGGAATATTATTGGCATATAAAACAATGTAAGCTGAAATAAAGATCTGCTCTCAAGAATTTCAGCTTCCATTGTTTTATAAGGGAAAAAATGAGCAGCACCGTAATAGGAAATCCTCTTCATTGTGAATCACCAATATAATGAACACTTAGAAATTTTCTCATCTCTAGCTGATCAATGCTACCTGTTCAAAAAAGTAATTTTCTGAATATTAGAAAAGTAATGGAATATCTTTATACGTAAGATGCTCATGCCAAAGCCATTCTTTCATACGGTTTCCACGCTCCACTTATGTGGAGTCTTTAACACAAGGCTCTGCGGCAAAAAGTGCACAAAAAACATGAAAAAGAAAGAAAAATGTTTTATAGAACCAAGTAAAGTGTCAGTGGATTTTTATACAATTGAGATTTCTCCCCGATCACAGGGTCACAGGATAGACGATAAATATCTGATCTGTGAGGGCCCCACTAGTGGAAAGGGGGCCCTCTGTTCCTCTTTACTGAAGGACTACAGGGAGAAGGAGTTTGCAGCAATGGCCAAGCACGCTTACCACTGCTCCATTCAATGTCTATAGGCTGACTAAAATATTGGTTTCCATCAATGGCGCCTCCTATGGATAGGTGATAAATGTCAATTGTAGGAATACTCCTTGGAGTGGATGGACATTGATTTTCTTCTTTCTGGAGTAAAGTTATTTTGCATTTATTACTCTTGCTAAGATCATGTTAAAGAAAAGAATAAAGTAATGCTGGTAACAAACAGACAGGGAACAGGATATCCAGGACCTCGGAGCATTGACCCTACTGAACCACAGGACGGACAGGGCATTCTGATCTTAAGTAAGAGACTGACACCTGGAGAGAATTTGATATCGGACACAGGCGGCTGGATCTACCATCTACCAATCTCCCCCCATTCTCACAGTGAATCTATTCTCTACATTATCTGAACACAGTTGGTTGCTCTACTGCATTGTTTATCTAGTAAAGTTGTGTGTGACCTGTATTCTTCCAACCATAAGTCTCCTGGTTCTGATTTCCTGCGACAACATCATGGGCACTCCTACTAAACATCTGACTCAGGAGGGCTGAAGACCTTTAGTAAGTGCCCCAGGAGAGGACTACCACCATAATCAGGTACACTATAGTCCCCCTCAGCTCTGCAACAGCCCCGGAGCAAAGCTGGAGGATTTGTCAGAGTCAACTAGGTACTGCGCAAACTTCTCTTTCTACTGCTGCTCCCAACCTCCGAGTTCCCTCCAATGGGTTGCTACAAACTGAAAATCAGCAGGGTCTAACACCTGGCACCTCAGCTGATTGACTATTTGAAGAGATTGCCTTGTTCGATGAGCAATAAAACTCCTTATAAGAAAACCAACCACATCGCTATACATTATACAATGACTATCCTTGGTTTCACTTGAATGGACTGAACTGTGAATAGGTTATGTGAGCAATAAATGCCTCACGGAATGACTTCCAACACCTGATCCACAGTTGTTCTGGGTGACCCCTGCTGAGTTACAATTAAAGGGGTTGTCCCATCACAAGGATCCTATCTATACTGCTTGTTAATGTGAATGTAAGACTTTTCCTAAATACACTGCTTCAGCAAAACTGCTTTGTTTGTCCACTATCTTACTTTATTCAATTCATTGTTGACACAGCCCTGACTTATCTGCTCAAAAGTCAAGTGATGTATCTGCTGCTCTCAGGGGGGAGGGAGGAGGGGCTAAGTGCACGGGAGCAAGCCTGTGTTTCTAGCTATTCCTGTGTCTACACTACGTGACCTAGCTGCCTGCTATCAGATAGAGGAGAGGAGCTGCTTTCATTTCTGAACGTCTTCTGTTCTCCCAGTTATCAGGCTAGCTAATACAATTGTGTTCATTATGGCAGAGACAGGCAGTCTCTGTATGTAACACAGAATGGAGTTGCTCCTGCCTGTACTTCATAGTCCAATATTGTGTATATATTGTTTAAGGACCTTTGATACATCACAGGCCCTTCAGCCGCCCCATAGGATCACGCTATGCGGTGGGCGGAGCTACACACTAATTTGGAGGTGGAGCTAAATGGCAGGTTGCATGTGAAACCACGCCCACCAAATGATGCAAGAAACCAGGAAGAAAGGAGATTTTACAGCAGTGAAGACTGGTGAGTATGCGATGTGGGAATACCCCTTTAATAACCTATGCTAAGGTTAGGTCATTAAATGATAGAGCCAGAAAATCCCTTTATTTGTAACACCAATGTAGGGACTCATAGCCATGGGGCCTGTATGGAAGTGCACAGAGGACATCTGGCTCCCTAAAATGGATCCTCATGGCTTTTGTGTGTTCTGTATGGTGTCCATCAAGTACCATATGTGCTTATACTCTCTCCTAGCAGCAAAAATTTCCCACCTTATAAATCCATTGCTTTGAAATTTGCCTTTGAATAATCCATCTCCCCCAGACCATCTCACATGTGCTCCTGTAGCTAGCGCACGTTTCATATTTCTATTTTGCATTAGTCAAGTGGGCCCCATTGATTGTAATACATATGTAAGTGGAACGTAAAAGGTCGTAATCCAAAAGACTTGACCCCTTCCTTTCAACTTACGGCAGCTAATGCGATTTAACTCGAGAGGCCGTAATACCCCCACATCAAGTCAGATTATATTTGGAGTCTCCATCTATTTTTGGGGGAAGTAACCCAGTCTTAAACAATTTGTGTAATCAGTTGTCCGTGGTCTATAAGCGGGGGAGCCTGTTGCTTTTCCATGTGTTACAATACAAAACACATTTATCTTACGGGGCACTTGGGGGATCGGATTCCACAAGTCAACTCCAGCAGTGGATGGCACACATCATTAACGTCCTTGATAGAAGTTTTCTCATCAGTGTCGAAATCCAAAATACACAAAAAAGTAAAAAATTTAAAAATTAAGTATTTTTTTTTTTTCGTAAAAAGGAAACATTTTCCTCTGGTAGTAAAGTTAATTAAACCGATAGAAACGAGAGCCCCTAATGTTAAGGGAGCAGTTTCACAATCAAGCTAATTACTCTTTGGAGTTTCAACTCATTAAACCTGGAACGTTTTAGATGAAAGAGTCCTCATAGATAAAGAAAGCTGCCATTGGAAACAGTGGATACGATTTATTACATATGAACCTGGAAAATGATTTGGTGTTGGTATTGTTTATTATAAGAGGATAGACCGATGTGCCGGTAGGTAGTGGTAGAGCAATTTACAAACGCAGCGCCTGCAACGTTCAGACTGTGCACCTACTGGGAATTACATTACAGCTCTGCCAGCTTCTTCCACAGGCAGCTATAATGAATTTTGTTGTGGTTTTACATGGTTGCTTTTTACCTCCCTTTAGAATATTACGGGGCTCCCGGGAGGGGATCAGTAAGGCCTGTCTATCCTGATTTCTGGCATAAATTTACACTTCTCCTAAATGGTGCACATCCTCTTACTCTCTCCATCAGTATAGTGCACAGGAGGCTTATTTTACCCGTTACGATGACGCCTGAAAGCCAAAATAAGATTCTGGAACTTTTTGGGGTGGTTTAAAAAATTTAGTCAGTGTATGGAGATATGGTTATGTTATTCCTATAGCGCTAAATCTGGCTAGGTGCATTGGATTAAAGGGGCAAAGTTAGAGGTGGCACCTACTACTGGTGCTCTGCTGTCCTCTGCGGGCCTCTTTCTCTTCCATGCTGAAAGTTGCCCCATCAAAAGAAAAGAGGCTCACACTGCCCCCATCAGTCTCTGGTAAGGAAATATGTTGGTAACCGTTAAGGCCAGTGATTGATCTCGGCACAGCAATTGTACTGTGACATCACTGTGTGCATTATCTCTGTACTGTGACATCACTGTTTGTATTATCTCTGTACTGTGACATCACTGTGTGCATTATCCATGTACTGTGACATCACTGTGTGTATTATCTCTGTACTGTGACATCACTGTGTGTATTATCCCTGTACTGTGACATCACTGTGTGCATTATCTCTGTACTGTGACATCACTGTGTGTATTATCCCTGTACTGTGACATCACTGTGTGTATTATCCCTGTACTGTGACATCACTGTATGTATTATCCCTGTACTGTGACATCACTGTGTGTATTATCCCTGTACTGTGACATCACTGTGTGTATTATCTCTGTACTGTGACATCACTGTGTGTATTATCCTGTACTGTGACATCACTGTGTGTATTATCCCTGTACTGTGACATCACTGTGTGTATTATCCCTGTACTGTGACATCACTGTGCGTATTATCTCTGTACTGTGACATCACTGTGTGTATTATCCCTGTACTGTGACATCACTGTGTGTATTATCCCTGTACTGTGACATCAGTGGGTGTATTATCCCTGTACTGTGACATCACTGTGTGTATTATCCCTGTACTGTGACATCACTGTGTGTATTATCTCTGTACTGTGACATCACTGTGTGCATTATCTCTGTACTGTGACATCACTGTGTGTATTATCCCTGTACTGTGACATCACTGGGTGTATTATCCCTGTACTGTGACATCACTGTGTGTGTTATCCCTGTACTGTGACATCACTGTGTGTATTATCCCTGTACTGTGACATCACTGTGTGTATTATCTCTGTACTGTGACATCACTGTGTGTATTATCCCTGTACTGTGACATCACTGTGTGTATTATCCCTGTACTGTGCCATCACTGTGTGTATTATCTCTGTACTGTGACATCACTGTGTGTATTATCCCTGTACTGTGACATCACTGGGTGTATTATCCCTGTACTGTGACATCACTGTGTGTGTTATCCCTGTACTGTGACATCACTGTGTGTATTATCCCTGTACTGTGACATCACTGTGCGTATTATCTCTGTACTGTGACATCACTGTGTGTATTATCCCTGTACTGTGACATCACTGTGTGTATTATCCCTGTACTGTGACATCACTGTGTGTATTATCTCTGTACTGTGACATCACTGTGTGTATTATCCTGTACTGTGACATCACTGGGTGTATTATCCCTGTACTGTGACATCACTGTGTGTATTATCCCTGTACTGTGACATCACTGTGTGTATTATCTCTGTACTGTGACATCACTGTGTGTATTATCCCTGTACTGTGACATCACTGTGTGTATTATCCCTGTACTGTGACATCACTGTGTGTATTATCCCTGTACTGTGACATCACTGTGTGTATTATCCCTGTACTGTGACATCACTGTGTGTATTATCCCTGTACTGTGACATCACTGTGTGTATCATCCCTGTAATGTGACATCACTGTGTGTATTATCCCTGTACTGTGACATCACTGTGTGTATTATCCCTGTACTGTGACATCACTGTGTGTATTATCTGTATCTGTATCTGTATAATTTGGCGCCGCCCCCCTGAGAGGCTTGGCTGCCTTGATGCAGTGCTCCAAGCTGGGAGCAAACTTTTCTTTCCTTTTTCACTCTTTTTCTCTGTATCTTCAAGAATCCGGTAACCAAGCAATCTAGCACTATGAATTAGCAACTATAAATCGAACGGAAGACCCTGTGGAGTATTTTGTTCCTTTTGTTTTCCATTGTAAAGCATGGACAATGACAAGACCTGGTTCAGCTGGTTTCCACATGTGCCTGTTACCATCCCCCCAGCTAGGACAGCATGGCTCTCCATGCGGCATGGAGGAAAACCAACATGGAAGTGTGGACTTCTTCTTCAAGGAGATGATTTTTGGCGTCAATTGCTGATGTGTGAAGATGCTACAGCTGACTGGTATTTCTTTCTTTTTATTACTGTGGACACGTGGGACTCTGCTAAAGCCTGGGAACCTACAATCACCCACCTACCCCAGGAGTTATGGAAGCTTGGCAAGAGAGCAGCACCATGTATACCTGGATGGTCTCTGACTTCCTTGGGGCAGTAGAACACTGTGGTAAGGAGGAGGAGGGCTTGTGACAAAGGACATTTGGGGCATTTTTTTTTTTTTGTGGTTAAAAGGACAATAGTGCTGATGCAAGATACCGAACTATCAGCTGTGAGCAGGAGATCTACCTACCTACCAAGAACTACCACATGTTATCATAATAGCTGACTATGTCCCCCACCTCTGCAAAATTTCTGCTTGTTATATCTACATGCTGTGACCCCCCTCCTCGTGTCCTACAACCAAGTCAGCTGTATTAGTATTATTATTAACATCAATCCGCACAGAGAACTAAATGATCCTGCAGTGTGTCTGTGTTTCTTTCTTTTTTAGTTGCTCTGATTCCTAGGATTTCTCTGCCATGAGCGTGTATGTGTTTCTCTCCTGCTATATACTACTGTACCATCTATGAAACTGTATCACTGAAATTTCCCCATTGTGGGACTATTAAAGGAATATCTTATCTTATCTTATCTCTGTACTGTGACATCACTGTGTGTATTATCCTGTACTGTGACATCACTGTGTGTATTATCCCTGTACTGTGACATCACTGTGTGTATTACCACTGTACTGTGACATCACTGTGTGTATTATCTCTGCACTGTGACATCACTGTGTGTATTATCCCTGTACTGTGACATCACTGTGTGTATTATCCCCGTACTGTGACATCACTGTGTGTATTATCTCTGTACTGTGACATCACTGTGTGTATTATCCCTGTACTGTGACATCACTGTGTGTATTACCACTGTACTGTGACGTAACTGTGTGTATTATCCCCGTACTGTGACATCACTGTGTGTACTATCTCTGTACTGTGACATCACTGTGTGTATTATCTCTGTACTGTGACATCACTGTGTGTATTATCCCTGTACTGTGACATCACTGTGTGTATTATCTCTGTACTGTGACATCACTGTGTGTATTATCTCTGTCCTGTGACATCACTGTGTGTATTATCCTGTACTGTGACATCACTGTGTGTATTATCTCTGTACTGTGACATCACTGTGTGTATTATCCCTGTACTGTGACATCACTGTGTGTATTATCCCTGCACTGTGACATCACTGTGTGTATTATCTCTGCACTGTGACATCACTGTGTATTATCCCTGTACTGTGACATCACTGTATGTATTATCCCTGTACTGTCACATCACTGTGTGTATTATCCCTGTACTGTGACATCACTGTGTGTATTATCTCTGTACTGTGACATCACTGTGTGTATTATATCTGTACTGTGACATCGCTGTGTGTATTATCCTGTACTGTGACATCACTGTGTGTATTATCCCTGTACTGTGACATCACTGTGTGTATTATCCCTGTACTGTGACATCACTGTGCATATTATCTCTGTACTGTGACATCACTGTGTGTATTATCCCTGTACTGTGACATCACTGTGTGTATTATCTCTGTACTGTGACATCACTGTGTGTATTATCCCTATACTGTGACATCACTGTGTGTATTATCCTGTACTGTGACATCATTGTGTGTATTATCCCTGTACTGTGACATCACTGTGTGTATTATCCCTGTACTGTGACATCACTGGGTGTATTATCCCTGTACTGTGACATCACTGTGTGTATTATCCCTGTACTGTGACATCACTGTGTATTATCCCTGTACTGTGACATCACTGTGTGCATTATCTCTGTACTGTGACATCACTGTGTGTATTATCCCTGTACTGTGACATCACTGGGTGTATTATCCCTGTACTGTGACATCACTGTGTGTATTATCCCTGTACTGTGACATCACTGTGTGTATTATCCCTGTACTGTGACATCACTGTGTGTATTATCCCTGTACTGTGACATCACTGTGTGTATTATCTCTGTACTGTGACATCACTGTGTGTATTATCCCTGCACTGTGACATCACTGTGTGTATTATCTCTGCACTGTGACATCACTGTGTATTATCCCTGTACTGTGACATCACTGTATGTATTATCCCTGTACTGTCACATCACTGTGTGTATTATCCCTGTACTGTGACATCACTGTGTGTATTATCTCTGTACTGTGACATCACTGTGTGTATTATATCTGTACTGTGACATCGCTGTGTGTATTATCCTGTACTGTGACATCACTGTGTGTATTATCCCTGTACTGTGACATCACTGTGTGTATTATCCCTGTACTGTGACATCACTGTGCATATTATCTCTGTACTGTGACATCACTGTGTGTATTATCCCTGTACTGTGACATCACTGTGTGTATTATCTCTGTACTGTGACATCACTGTGTGTATTATCCCTGTACTGTGACATCACTGTGTGTATTATCCTGTACTGTGACATCATTGTGTGTATTATCCCTGTACTGTGACATCACTGTGTGTATTATCCCTGTACTGTGACATCACTGGGTGTATTATCCCTGTACTGTGACATCACTGTGTGTATTATCCCTGTACTGTGACATCACTGTGTATTATCCCTGTACTGTGAC
This sequence comes from Leptodactylus fuscus, assembly GCF_031893055.1. Classification (NCBI taxonomy): domain Eukaryota; kingdom Metazoa; phylum Chordata; class Amphibia; order Anura; family Leptodactylidae; genus Leptodactylus; species Leptodactylus fuscus. Next base: position 198,955,383 of record NC_134268.1, on the reverse strand, counting down.
ATCACTGTGTGCATTATCTCTGTACTGTGACATCACTGTGTGTATTATCCCTGTACTGTGACATCACTGGGTGTATTATCCCTGTACTGTGACATCACTGTGTGTATTATCCCTGTACTGTGACATCACTGTGTGTATTATCCCTGTACTGTGACATCACTGTGTGTATTATCCCTGTACTGTGACATCACTGTGTGTATTATCTCTGTACTGTGACATCACTGTGTGTATTATCTCTGTACTGTGACATCACTGTGTGTATTATCCTTGTACTGTGACATCACTGTGTGTATTATCTCTGTCCTGTGACATCACTGTGTGTATTATCCCTGTACTGTGACATCACTGTGTGTATTATCCCTGTACTGTGACATCACTGTGTGCATTATCCATGTACTGTGACATCACTGTGTGTATTATCCCTGTACTGTGACATCACTGTGTGTATTATCCCTGTACTGTGACATCACTGTGTGCATTATCTCTGTACTGTGACATCACTGTGTGTATTATCCCTGTACTGTGACATCACTGTGTGTATTATCCCTGTACTGTGACATCACTGTGTGTATTATCCATGTACTGTGACATCACTGTGTGTATTATCCCTGTACTGTGACATCCCTGTGTGTATTATCCATGTACTGTGACATCACTGTGTGTATTATCCTTGTACTGTGACATCACTGTGTGTATTATCCCTGTACTGTGACATCACTGTGTGTATTATCCTTGTACTGTGACATCACTGTGTGTATTATCTCTGTCCTGTGACATCACTGTGTGTATTATCCCTGTACTGTGACATCACTGTGTGTATTATCCCTGTACTGTGACATCACTGTGTGCATTATCCATGTACTGTGACATCACTGTGTGTATTATCCCTGTACTGTGACATCACTGTGTGTATTATCCCTGTACTGTGACATCACTGTGTGCATTATCTCTGTACTGTGACATCACTGTGTGTATTATCCCTGTACTGTGACATCACTGTGTGTATTATCCCTGTACTGTGACATCACTGTGTGTATTATCCATGTACTGTGACATCACTGTGTGTATTATCCCTGTACTGTGACATCACTGTGTGTATTATCCATGTACTGTGACATCACTGTGTGTATTATCCCTGTACTGTGACATCACTGTGTGTATTATCCTGTACTGTGACATCACTGTGTGTATTATCCCTGTACTGTGACATCACTGTGTGTATTACCACTGTACTGTGACGTAACTGTGTGTATTATCCCCGTACTGTGACATCACTGTGTGTATTATCTCTGTACTGTGACATCACTGTGTGTATTATCTCTGTACTGTGACATCACTGTGTGTATTATCCCTGTACTGTGACATCACTGTGTGTATTATCTCTGTACTGTGACATCACTGTGTGTATTATCTCTGTCCTGTGACATCACTGTGTGTATTATCCTGTACTGTGACATCACTGTGTGTATTATCCCTGTACTGTGACATCACTGTGTGTATTATCCCTGTACTGTGACATCACTGTGTGTATTATCCTGTACTGTGACATCATTGTGTGTATTATCCCTGTACTGTGACATCACTGTGTGTATTATCCCTGTACTGTGACATCACTGGGTGTATTATCCCTGTACTGTGACATCACTGTGTGTATTATCCCTGTACTGTGACATCACTGTGTATTATCCCTGTACTGTGACATCACTGTGTGCATTATCTCTGTACTGTGACATCACTGTGTGTATTATCCCTGTACTGTGACATCACTGGGTGTATTATCCCTGTACTGTGACATCACTGTGTGTATTATCCCTGTACTGTGACATCACTGTGTGTATTATCCCTGTACTGTGACATCACTGTGTGTATTATCCCTGTACTGTGACATCACTGTGTGTATTATCTCTGTACTGTGACATCACTGTGTGTATTATCTCTGTACTGTGACATCACTGTGTGTATTATCCTTGTACTGTGACATCACTGTGTGTATTATCTCTGTCCTGTGACATCACTGTGTGTATTATCCCTGTACTGTGACATCACTGTGTGTATTATCCCTGTACTGTGACATCACTGTGTGCATTATCCATGTACTGTGACATCACTGTGTGTATTATCCCTGTACTGTGACATCACTGTGTGTATTATCCCTGTACTGTGACATCACTGTGTGCATTATCTCTGTACTGTGACATCACTGTGTGTATTATCCCTGTACTGTGACATCACTGTGTGTATTATCCCTGTACTGTGACATCACTGTGTGTATTATCCATGTACTGTGACATCACTGTGTGTATTATCCCTGTACTGTGACATCACTGTGTGTATTATCCCTGTACTGTGACATCACTGTGTGTATTATCCTGTACTGTGACATCACTGTGTGTATTATCCCTGTACTGTGACATCACTGTGTGTATTATCCCTGTACTGTGACATCACTGTGCGTATTATCTCTGTACTGTGACATCACTGTGTGTATTATCCCTGTACTGTGACATCACTGTGTGTATTATCTCTGTACTGTGACATCACTGTGTGTATTATCCTGTACTGTGACATCACTGTGTGTATTATCCCTGTACTGTGACATCACTGTGTGTATTATCCCTGTACTGTGACATCACTGGGTGTATTATCCCTGTACTGTGACATCACTGTGTGTATTATCCCTGTACTGTGACATCACTGTGTGTATTATCTCTGTACTGTGACATCACTGTGTGTATTATCCCTGTACTGTGACATCACTGGGTGTATTATCCCTGTACTGTGACATCACTGTGTGCATTATCTCTGTACTGTGACATCACTGTGTGTATTATCCCTGTACTGTGACATCACTGTGTGTATTATCCCTGTACTGTGACATCACTGTATGTATTATCCCTGTACTGTGACATCATTGTGTGCATTATCCCTGTACTGTGACATCACTGTGTGTATTATCTCTGTACTGTGACATCACTGTGTGTATTATCCTGTACTGTGACATCACTGTGTGTATTATCCCTGTACTGTGACATCACTGTGCGTATTATCCCTGTACTGTGACATCACTGTGCGTATTATCTCTGTACTGTGACATCACTGTGTGTATTATCCCTGTACTGTGACATCACTGTGTGTATTATCCCTGTACTGTGACATCACTGTGTGTATTATCTCTGAACTGTGACATCACTGTGTGTATTATCCTGTACTGTGACATCACTGTGTGTATTATCCCTGTACTGTGACATCACTGTGTGTATTATCCCTGTACTGTGACATCACTGTGTGTATTATCCCTGTACTGTGACATCACTGTGTGTATTATCCCTGTACTGTGACATCACTGTGTGTATCATCCCTGTAATGTGACATCACTGTGTGTATTATCCCTGTACTGTGACATCACTGTGTGTATTATCCCTGTACTGTGACATCACTGTGTGTATTATCTGTATCTGTATCTGTATAATTTGGCGCCGCCCCCCTGAGAGGCTTGGCTGCCTTGATGCAGTGCTCCAAGCTGGGAGCAAACTTTTCTTTCCTTTTTCACTCTTTTTCTCTGTATCTTCAAGAATCCGGTAACCAAGCAATCTAGCACTATGAATTAGCAACTATAAATCGAACGGAAGACCCTGTGGAGTATTTTGTTCCTTTTGTTTTCCATTGTAAAGCATGGACAATGACAAGACCTGGTTCAGCTGGTTTCCACATGTGCCTGTTACCATCCCCCCAGCTAGGACAGCATGGCTCTCCATGCGGCATGGAGGAAAACCAACATGGAAGTGTGGACTTCTTCTTCAAGGAGATGATTTTTGGCGTCAATTGCTGATGTGTGAAGATGCTACAGCTGACTGGTATTTCTTTCTTTTTATTACTGTGGACACGTGGGACTCTGCTAAAGCCTGGGAACCTACAATCACCCACCTACCCCAGGAGTTATGGAAGCTTGGCAAGAGAGCAGCACCATGTATACCTGGATGGTCTCTGACTTCCTTGGGGCAGTAGAACACTGTGGTAAGGAGGAGGAGGGCTTGTGACAAAGGACATTTGGGGCATTTTTTTTTTTTTTGTGGTTAAAAGGACAATAGTGCTGATGCAAGATACCGAACTATCAGCTGTGAGCAGGAGATCTACCTACCTACCAAGAACTACCACATGTTATCATAATAGCTGACTATGTCCCCCACCTCTGCAAAATTTCTGCTTGTTATATCCACATGCTGTGACCCCCCTCCTCGTGTCCTACAACCAAGTCAGCTGTATTAGTATTATTATTAACATCAATCCGCACAGAGAACTAAATGATCCTGCAGTGTGTCTGTGTTTCTTTCTTTTTTAGTTGCTCTGATTCCTAGGATTTCTCTGCCATGAGCTTGTATGTGTTTCTCTCCTGCTATATACTACTGTACCATCTATGAAACTGTATCACTGAAATTTCCCCATTGTGGGACTATTAAAGGAATATCTTATCTTATCTCTGTACTGTGACATCACTGTGTGTATTATCCTGTACTGTGACATCACTGTGTGTATTATCCCTGTACTGTGACATCACTGTGTGTATTACCCCTGTACTGTGACATCACTGTGTGTATTATCTCTGCACTGTGACATCACTGTGTATTATCCCTGTACTGTGACATCACTGTGTGTATTATCCTGTACTGTGACATCACTGTGTGCATTATCTCTGTACTGTGACATCACTGTGTGTATTATCTCTGTACTGTGACATCACTGTGTGTATTATCCTGTACTGTGACATCACTGTGTGTATCATCCCTGTACTGTGACATCATTGTGTGTATTATCCCTGTACTGTGACATCACTGTGTGTATTATCCCTGTACTGTGACATCACTGTGTGCATTATCTCTGTCCTGTGACATCACTGTGTGTATTATCCCTGTACTGTGACATCACTGTGTGTATTATCCCTGTACTGTGACATCACTGTATGTATTATCCCTGTACTGTGACATCACTGTGTGTATTATCCCTGTACTGTGACATCACTGTATGTATTATCCCTGTACTGTGACATCACTGTGTGTATTATCCCTGTACTGTGACATCACTGTGTGTATTATCCCTGTACTGTGACATCACTGTGTGTATTATCCCTGTACTGTGACATCACTGTATGTATTATCCCTGTACTGTGACATCACTGTGTGTATTATCTCTGTACTGTGACATCACTGTGTGCATTATCCTGTACTGTGACATCACTGTGTGTATTATCCCTGTACTGTGACATCACTGTGTGTATTATCCCTGTGCTGTGACATCACTGTGTGTATTATCCCTGTACTGTGACATCACCGTGTGTATTATCCCTGTAATGTGACATCACCGTGTGCATTATCCCTGTACTGTGACATCACTGTGTGTATTATCTCTGTACTGTGACATCACTGTGTGCATTATCCTGTACTGTGACATCACTGTGCGTATTACCCCTGTACTGTGACATCACTATGTGTATTATAACTGTACTGTGACATCACTGTGTGTATTATCCCTGTACTGTGACATCACTGTGTGTATTATCCCTGTACTGTGACATCACTGTGTGCATTATCTCTGTACTGTGACATCACTGTGTGTATTATCCTGTACTGTGACATCACTGTGTGTATTATCCCTGTACTGTGACATCACTGTATGTATTATCCCTGTACTGTGACATCACTGTGTGCATTATGCCTGTACTGTGACATCACTGTGTGTATTATCCCTGTACTGTGACATCACTGTGTGTATTATCCCTGTACTGTGACATCACTGTGAGTATTATCTCTGTACTGTGACATCACTGTGTGTATTATCCATGTACTGTGACATCACTGTGTGTATTATCCCTGTACTGTGACATCACTGTGTGTATTATCCCTGTACTGTGACACCACTGTGTGTATTATCCTGTGCTGTGACATCACTGTGTGTATTATCCCTGTACTGTGACATCACTGTGTGTATTATCCCTGTACTGTGACATCACTGTGTGTATTATCCCTGTACTGTGACATCACTGTGTGTATTATCCCTGTGCTGTGACATCACTGTGTGTATTATCCCTGTGCTGTGACATCACTGTGTGTATTATCCCTGTACTGTGACATTACTGTGTGTATTATCCCTGTACTGTGACATCACTGTGTGTATTATCTCTGTACTGTGACATCACTGTGCGTATTATCCCTGTACTGTGACATCACTGTGCGTATTATCCCTGTACTGTGACATCACTGTGCGTATTATCCCTGTACTGTGACATCACTGTGCGTATTACCCTGTACTGTGACATCACTGTGCGTATTATCTCTGTACTGTGACATCACTGTGCGTATTATCTCTGTACTGTGACATCACTGTGCGTATTATCCCTGTACTGTGACATCACTGTGTGTATTATCCCTGTACTGTGACATCGCTGTGTGTATTATCCCTGTACTGTGACATCGCTGTGTGTATTATCCCTGTACTGTGACATCGCTGTGTGTATTATCCCTGTACTGTGACATCACTGTGTATATTATCTCTGTACTGTGACATCACTGTGTATTATCCCTGTACTGTGACATCACTGTGTGTATTATCTCTGTACTGTGACATCACTGTGTATTATCCCTGTACTGTGACATCACTGTGTGTATTATCCCTGTACTGTGACATCACTGTGTGTATTATCCTGTACTGTGACATCACTGTGTGTATTATCCCTGTACTGTGACATCACTGTGTGTATTATCCATGTACTGTGACATCACTGTGTGTATTATCCCTGTACTATGACATCACTGTGTGTATTATCTCTGTACTGTGACATCACTGTGTGTATTATCCCTGTACTGTGACATCACTGTGTGTATTATCCCTGTACTGTGACATCACTGTGTGTATTATCCCTGTACTGTGACATCACTGTGTGTATTATCCCTGTACTGTGACATCACTGTGTGTATTATCCCTGTACTGTGACATCACTGTGTGTATTATCCTTGTACTGTCACATCACTGTGTGTATTCTCCATCATTACTTACCTTAGTGACCCCTCAGTTACTCAGATTACCTAAGCTTGTCAGGGGGTATTCCTCCGTACATTCCTCACTCCCATAAGCCAGGAGAAGGTGGTTGGGTGAACGCATGTTGTTTCCACTTTCAGGGTCCATCTAGTGGGTGTAAATGCTGCCCCCTTGGCCTGCTTGGATCATGTTTATACTCTATCTAATAGGACCTGAGGACTTGGTGACATGTCCCCTTAAGACATCCTTGAGATTTGTAAACACATTTTCTTTTGACAATTCATGTAGACTTTTTGTAGATTTTTTTTTGCTTATGTTGGCCCCAATTGCTACATATCTACTTGTGGATAATTTTACATTATACTCGAAACCTCCGATCACATTTAACCACAGCACATGGTTATCAAGCCCATGTACTGGAATTTTGGCCCAGGCTGTACATCTGGTTCACACCTGCCTATAACTCCGCTCCGTAAAATAAAAGCATGTGTGATATATTTATACACATATGTACATTTATATTTCTAAAAACAACTTTATTTGAGTTTAGTCTGTTGGCTCGGCCGTATATAAATTAGTCATGCTTCGTCAGTTTTCATGGTAAAATTAATATGTCTCCATGCAAAACAAGAACTTGATCCGGTCCATAGAAAAACATTGTTTAAGTGTCTTTCTAAATAGGGAACAGCTGCAAATAGAATAGTAATGGGATACTAATGTAATAAAGGATCGGTGTAATGAGGTCTTTAATTGATATAATGGAAGATATGGAAGTTCTGATATTCAGCAAATTAGGATCTGACGGTGGAAGCTATGATCAGGATGGGATGTACCCTGTAAAAACATTGCCGAACTGTCAAGAGTATTCTACGGAACTGGTGGTAGGAAACAAAAGATGTTACAGGTTTGTTGTTTGACAACATTTATTGATCAATGGACAGAATAAGAAAAACAGGAATTTAAAGGTGTGGCCAACCAATAAAAATTATGTAAAAGGGTCAAAAATGTTGACAATCCTTCTCCAAGGATTTTTGGCAATCTCAGGTTCCCCACCAGTTACATAACTAAAGTCTTGTGCAATCTTTTTTCCAGGGACCCCTATCTCATCCCTACAGTGAATTCTTGATAGTGATGGTTACGGGTGCTATGTAGGGTTGAGCCAATCTTGAGATTTCAGGATCGATTTTAAAATCCGATTTCCGATCATTTTCCAGCCGATCCTGATCATGAAATTTGCCCGATCGCCAATCAGGATCCAGTCTTTCTTGATCCGGATCGCTCAACCCTAGTCAATGCTTCTCTGTGGGAAAAGTCAATTTTAGGGTTGATCCGATCTTGAGATTTCAAAATCTGATTTCCAATCATTTTCTAGCCGATCCCGATTGTGAAGTTTGATTGCCAATCTGGATCCGATGTTTTCTGATCGCTCAACCCTAGTGCTAAGGAGTTTGATCCACCTTAGTGTGGTTTGGGTAATCTGTGGATCTCCTTGGCTTATGGGTCAGATGGAAGCTGCAATCTCAATACCGATACCAGTGCTTATGGGCCTCCTAATGCTCCTGGGCCGAGGTGCGACTGTACCCTCTGCATTCCTCAAATCACGCCCCTGTTCCCCGCTAGTCTCTACCTTCAGGTCCCTTTTGATATATAGAAAGTGACAGTGATTGGCTGAGCTACATGTTCTGGGTGTCGAGAGGGCAAATGGAGACCAAAAGAAGACTGGAAAGCATCAGAACAGGAGCGGCATTCTGAGCCTTATAATGGTCAGACAACCCTTTTACATGACTATCTATAATGGTGGAAATTATTAAGACTGGTGTTTTTTACACTAGTCAATTCCACCTCTGGATGCACTGGAAATGGGGACTCCACGAAATCCAAATTTGAAGTTCTCTGTCATGTGTTGTAGTAAATCTGATGGGTGCAGACATCCCTACTCAGACCCACCTTGATCCCTGGAGCAGAGAAACATAGGAACAGAGCTACTTTCAGCCCTGTCCACAGCACTAGTTGTCCAGACGCAGCCAGGTCAGCTAGTCGGTGTGGTTCATGTGTCAGACCTCCACCAGATAGTAATGGCTTATACAGTGGATCAGTATAAAAAATGCTCCCCTCCTTGCACAGAGCATGTCTAGAAAACTATCTCATATACCTCAATGACACTATTGCTGCCTCTGGCCATGATTGTGCTGTAAAGTATATCACTAACTGCTGTTAACAAAGCAGAAAAGAAACTCGAGCAAGATGGCCGCCTCATAACCAAGTACAAAAAATAGAAATAAAAAAATACAATCTGAAAAGAACAAGTTATGAAAAATGCAATAGATTGGGCTTGAATAAGTAAATTAAAAAAATATATACTGCTTTATAAATCAAAATGACCTCCTGAAAGGGTTAAACATATTGAAAGCAATTTTTTGTTTTGTGATAATTTCACCTAAAACACAGTAAAAAAAGAAAAAAAAGAAAATAAATTAAATTAAAATGAATTAAAGGTTTTGGAAAATATAAAATAGCCGGACATTATTCTTATTTCAATCGCCTATTTTGTCAGGCAATTATAATGTATGAAAAGGCCATCAGTGGCATATACAGACCCAAACCAGCAGAGTAAGTGATCTACAGTATAGACCCATATGGAGGTACACAGAGATGCAAAGAATCTCCTAAAAAATCACAGACTGACAATGGCAGAAACTGACAAAAAACTTGAACAGAATTCTAGGCATCAGCATGGAAATATGATGAAAAAGTCAATTTATTCACCAAACCTAGTGGCCCATAGACTCACACAGACTGACTTACTGACATGAGCCCATATCCTGTTATCGTCTGCCATGACAGCTCTGTGTGACACCAATTAGAGTCTGCTCTCCGAGCTTCGCGATGTCTGAGCTGGGGTTTCGGAAAGTTCCATTTGCTATTTTTCATTGGAAAATCTGGACATACAAAGGAATATATTTCTTGTGGGTAGTCAAAGGCATCTGTCCACCCTTCACAGGTACGATCTTTATGTGCCAAGTAAAATACTTCTTATTATGGGGATGATGTGGCCCCTATGTAGCAACTGGGCTCAGTAATGAGGCTATATATGGACAAGTCTAGAGATATCTTCAGGCAAATATCCCACTATCAATAAGAGATAGCTATCTTTGACCTCTTGAGGAGAAGGATATGTTGGAAATTTCTTAAGGGTCACATTAAGAAATTTTTACCTACAGAAACTCATATTTCAATTTGCCTCGCTAGCTTTAGGCCGGCGCTATACAGTCTGAGGCAGCTGCCTGCCAACATGTTCGGAGAAATAGAAACAATGCAGATAGACTATTGTCCAACATTTTAGAAATATGGAAACATTTTCTAAATTAATGTAAATTCTGCACATCAGAGAAGGGGATCGGGGTGTATGGATTGCGGTTTGATATTTTTGGTAGAAATGTTGTTGACTTGTTTGTGGTTGACGTGGAGTTTACTAGACAGATTCTCAGTTTTAATCCATCAGGTTCTCCAAAGTAAGATATGTTTGTGAATATAAAGCACAAAGGTGGCTATATGCAGTCAATTTATTTAAGCCAAATGGTTATTGGACCACCAACTAGTCCTCGTGTCTCCCTGATACATATGTACGCATGGTTTAGCCAAGTATTCATATGTTGTCCATCAGGAGAGAGGAGTAACCCAATTCCAGCCACCAGCCACCCTTGGTAATGGTTTGTCATACTTACTCCTCTCTCACCATTAACAGCATATGCACACTTGGCCAAACCATGAGTACATGAATATGGGAGAATCAGGAGAGAACAATAATGGTCTAATAAGCATTTGGCTTTGTAAAGGATCTCGCCTTACCAAGTCACTTGGCACACCTGCGATCACCTTTCCTACTGTCCTCTCACGCCCCATGACTGCCTGGGTTCATAGGATAATATGAAACAAACTTTATAAATTGTATATACTTATTAACCCGAGTGGGTCGGTACTAGCCATTAACATATACAGAAATATACATGAATGGATGGTTAAGCAAATACAGGTAAAAGTACAATACAATACAGAAAATAAAATGGAAATAAAAGAGAAAATGAATAACAGAACAAATCCATAATCCAGTTCACTGAGGCCTGCATCCTTTACCAAGTATCAGAACCAGTGTAGAGGGTCTTCTTGTACAGAAGGGACACTCCAGCTCTCAAGCTGCCTTCTTGCTGAGTGACCTAGAATCTAGGTCTCCCTTGCAGTAAAAGGCTGGTGTCTAACCACACCTCCCTTGCTGGTAGCCCCTTCCTCTTTCCCCCACTGCAGGATCTGGGGAAAGAAGGGTGTTTTCCTGGCAGATGTAAAGCTGTGTGTCTGGGGTCCAACTGAGGGTCATTAGCAATCTCTCTTCCTCTGTGGAAATTTGCTGTCCAGCGGCAATAAACTGGCTGGCCAGAAAGAGTCACTCCCCATACATAAGACTTTGACAGCGGGGAGCCCCTTGTTTTCCAATAGCTTAGCATAGACAACCTGTTTGTCTTTCTAGCAGTCCACATGTAATCGATAGCCATGAAGATCATTGGCTTAAGCATTTACCTGCAGTCTAATAACAATTGCTACTAAGGTGATAAAGCTCCTGATCTGTCGGGCCCCTGTGCCATTGTACAGGTTGCACCAATGGATTGTCCACCCCTGGTGAAGCAAATTCACACTGACACCTGGGAAAGGTTATCACTGCCCAATATGTGTCCAGCTGTCACCAAACAAGAGGAAGATGAGACTCCATGGACTGTTATACCCAAAACCACCCACCCCACCCCACCTCCCCATATAGCGGTCACCAACTATGAGGAACATGAGACTCCACGGACTGTTATACCCCAAACCACCCCCCCCACCCCCCCATACCCACCACTCACCCACCTGAATCCAACCTCCACACACACACACACTTTACTAGCTTTGGCAATGCCAAATATCTATTTGGACGTGCCAATAAAGCTTGTTTGATTTGATTAGTCCTAGACTGACGCTAGGTTTACACTAGCCCCGGTCTCTATTGTTTGCATCCTTCTGGGGACCAGAATGATGGAGTGTTGCACAACGGTTGAATACAGAGCCCGACAGACCCCATTGACTATAATGGGGTCCATCAGGTGTCCACCTTTTTTGTCTTCTGTGCAGGTCTTCTTTCTCTGCCAATTTTCGGCAGTCTCTGCAACGGAGTCTAACACAGATGTGAACCCATCTTTAGATCAGCCTCTATACCTCATGTGTTTCATCATTGTCTCTGTGCTAGGTATTACATACGATCATCACATTATACAATACCATTAGGACACTTTTCTTCATTTTATACATTTTAATATAACGCCCCTTTAGACCAGGGCCCCATGTCATGCACATGCAGCGGTTTGGCCACAGTCAAAGAGCCACGTTGGAAAACGTTGCATATTACACCACCTGCAAAGTAGATGAGATTCCGGCTAATCCCATCCACACATTGTAGATATAAATCCACAGTTGAAATGCTGCGATTTCAAAAACGTTTGCGTCCTTTTAAATCGCAGCATGTCAATTATATCTACAGAGGAGAACTCTGCGTTTCCGCCATGGCCTCACTACATGCGACCTAAGCCTCAGCTTTACCCTGCAAGATTCATAATACAATACATAGAAGAACAAAGACTTTGATCTAGCGATGCAAATAAGTGTAAACCTATAATAAATGTATTAGTGTGAGTTTTGCCTGATAATTACCTTTGTGTACGGTGCCCTTGGGTCTTTCCATTTATAGATGCACAATAAACACAGAAAATAGGGCAGCCTTAAATAATGTACCAGATACTGCGGGGGAACCTTATCATCAGTCTTGTGTAATATTAATAAGCTGTCTATTTCAAGAGCCGAAACGGATACAGATAGAGGGAGGAAAGGTTCTTACAGTCTGCATACAGGCACAAAAACCAGAAGTTATACAAACTAGTATGCAAACCGAGGAGATACAGGTCAGGTACGGGTGGGATTCAGGAGTTTTTTTCCCCCTGAAATTGTGCAATGTCTGTATTTTAATAGATTTTCATGGGTTAATAGATGAGTAGACCTGACTGTAGAACCACAGAAAGAATAAGGTCTGGAACTTATCAGAAACCCAACCATGATGTCCTTATTGTGGTCGAGTTATCTTCTCATACATGTAGTTTCCTCCTGATAACAGAACCATGATGTCCAGGTTATCTTCTCATACATGTAGTGTCCCTCCTGATAACCAGCCATGATGTCCTTATTGTGGTCAGGTTATCTTCTCATACATGTAGTGTCCTCCTGATAACCAGCCATGATGTTCTTATTGTGGCCAGGCCATGTTATCACACATGTAGTGTCCCCTATATGGACATACAAAAAGTGAATCATGACTGGGTTTATTAGGAGAGCTAGACCATAAAACATTCCTACAATCGTGGTCATATCCATTGGTAGCCTATCAATCCAACATACAGTCAGCACTAAGACCCTAACCTATCTATCTGTGGGGCTGAGTTGATAGGCTGGTACTGGTGACCCTAACCTATCTATCTGTGTTGCTGAGTTGATATGCTAGTACTGGTGACCCTAACCTATCTATCTGTGGAGCTGAGTTAATAGGCTGGTACTGGTGACCCTAACCTATCTATCTGTGGAGCTGAGTTAATAGGCTGGTACTGGTGACCCTAACCTATCTATCTGTGTTGCTGAGTTGATATGCTAGTACTGGTGACCCTAACCTATCTATCTGTGGGGCTGAGTTAATAGGCTGGTACTGGTGACCCTAACCTATCTATCTGTGGAGCTGAGTTAATAGGCTGGTACTGGTGACCCTAACCTATCTATCTGTGGGACTGAGTTGAGTTCCGGTACTGGTGACCCTAACCTATCTATCAGTGGGGCTGAGTTGATACGATGGTACTAGTGACCCTAACGTATCTATCTGTGGGGCTGAGTTGATAGGCTGGTACTGGTGACCCTAGCCTATCTATCTGTGGGGCTGGGTTGATACGTTGGTACTAGTGACCCTAACCTATATATCTGTGGGGCTGAGTTGATATGCTAGTACTGGTGACGGACTAAGAAAATTGTAAAATGAGTGAAGAGCGGGTAAGCCATTTTCCAGGAGAATGCCTTATTTCATATTCAGCTTAGCAGTACTATACATAATTACATATCTGTTTTATAATTCTATATTAAGGAAAAGTTCAATTGGAAAGTATCTTTAAACTCTTCATTATGACTTTCCTACATTAAATAAAGCAGCATCGCTATAATTTAGGAAGGAGATATTCTATCTAATCTCTTTGCAATTATAGACAATTTAATTATGTAGTAAACACCATACTGTGCCAGGGCAATTTCATGGCTCCTCCGCACATACATACCATCACTTTACAATCAAATTTAAAAGTTGTCGTTATAGCGCTAATTAATTAAAAGCTCGACGCAGCAATAGTAATTGTTTGTACTACATAATTACTGGTGCGTGCACTTTTCATGTACTCTTGGAGTGTAAGAAAAATATATATGCAAATGAGGGCTGAATTACAAGCGCGGTGGTAGTTCTTGCTGTCTCATGGTAGTAGGTAAAGCTCGGAGACTAACTTACACTGTAGTCAATTAGAGCAAGGGTATGGAGGCGAGGGAAGTAGGACAAACAGAAGAGATGAATGGATCGATTTGACATTAATCAAATTTGTTCCGAAATTCTCAAAAATTTTCGTATTCTAGTGAATATCGATTAACTAAACGTACTGGCGGCTTGGTGGTTAGCATTGTTGCCTAGTAGTACTGACGTTCTAATCTGACCAAGGGCAATATCATGAGACTACATAGTTGTCAGGGTCTGGGGTTGCGAGGTGGGGTGGCATAGACACACAAGTCCAGTTTCTTTAGTCCAAAACAAAGGTAGAGTTTTATTTTCACTCGAAAAAGATAACACAGCAACAAAATGAAACAATACAAAAATAAATCCCTGCCCGGCTGGCTCTAACTAAACATAGAATAGGTTACCTCACCTAGAATGACAGAAATCAAAAGCCTTCAGCTCCAAAACCATGACCTCTCTGTTGGCTCTCCAGCCAAGCTCTGCCCACAGTCTGCTGCTGGAGCTGACTTCTTAAGCCTCCTTGACGAGGAGACTCTCTGCAGCTGAGTCGCTGCTGGAACATCCCCAAAGTGTGGACTGGAGGGGGGTGGAATGACAGGTCCCACTACCAACCTACCTGCCATTGCTAAAAATCCAGCCCAGTAACCGGAACTCTGAAATAACACTCAGCAGACAATAGTTATCTGCCGAGAAACGTTCTTTCTGGAGTTTTCTCATCTCACCCACCTTAGTAGTCTGGGTGAGATGTACACCCCCTCCATTACCTGGCCAGCCATTGGCTTACAAGTATAATAAGAAGAGGTGAGTAAAAACATCAACCATTATACACACCTCATCTAGTGGTCACCAGCATGCCCTTCCAGCCTTTGCCTGAAATCATGTGTCCTGGGGTCACCAGGATGCCTTGGAGAGGCAAGCCTTCCACTGGAGACCCTAAAGTATTATAATAGTTTGAACCGAGTTCAGCCCAAAATGAACCAGTGAGCCAAACCTAACCAATATTCCAAGGGTAGGCAACTTTTGGCACTCCAGCTGCAACTCCCAAAATGCATACTTGCTCTCCTGTTCTTGAAACTCCTATGGAAGTGAATGGAGTGTTTTGGGAATTGTAGTTTCACAGCAGCTGAAGAGTCAGAGGTTGGTGACCCCTGGAATATACATAGAAAGGGATCTCATGATGTTCATCCATTTCTATGCCTGAGAGAGTGAATTTACAAGAGCTGATTTCAAGATCGGTTTAAAGGGAGTCTATCAGCAGTGAATAAAGGTTATAACTCTAATCCCAGTACCTTGTAGTTTTAGGGCCCCTTCACACGGAGTATATCTCTCATATGGAGAATAGTAGCCCATGGAGAATAGTAGTCCATGGAGAATAGTAGCCCATGGAGAATAGTAGTCTATGGAGAATAGTAGCCCATGGAGAATAGTAGTCCATGGAGAAAAGTAGCCCATGGAGAATAGTAGTCCTTGGAGAATAGTAGTCAATGGAGGACAGTAGCCCATGGAGAATAGTAGCCCATGGAGAATAACAGTCCATGGAGAATAGTAGTCTATGGAAAACCGTAGCCCATGGCTTCAAGTTCAGCGTTGTACATATATAGGATTTCTGATTATTCAGTGTTCTGCTTAAGCAAACACATGGCACGGCAACGTAACTTTTTGTAATACACACACACACACACACACACACACACACATATATATATATATATATATATATATATATATATATCATAGTATACATACTACTAATCTTCTTTCTCTGTGATATGTTCTCGTGCTTCATGCATAGCACATATGTATCCAATAATGTTTAGCCAACGCACAAATTGCAATGTGTTTTTTCTTAAGTGATTCCTTTGATGTCGCCATCCGTCATGGTGCATGTGGACCAGTGACATCAAGCCCTGTTTCCAAGAAGAACCAAAGACTTTATGTTAATAATCATTGTGGTTTTTAGCATAGTGTATCAATCGAAAAACAGACCAATTAACTTTTTTGTGGTTTTCCACTTGAGATTTTAATCATTTGGAGGTCATGCTGTTGGTTACATTCTCATCTATGATAGCTGCCTGCTCTATACCACAAGCAAGCAATCGTAAGATTTTGTGGCAATATTGATCTGGCTTTTCTTTTTTTTTTAATAAATTGATGTAATGATATTGATTTTAAAGAAAAAACACAAAAGCTCTGTAATGTTATATTTAACTATAGGGATGCCAGAAATATCAATATCAAGAATTCCAACAATGCTTTTTTATGTGGACCCGTAGCAGAAATAAAAATAGGGCCTCATTCTGTGGCTGCTTAACATATGGTACAGAGGGCATGGTTCTCACTACTCATTGAAGTAAAGGATATGGCCAAATGGATCTGTTACCCTCTCCAGCTCAATGGCCTTGGGACAGAGTTAGTGAGTCACAGTATTGCAACATACAAAATACATTATGCCCCCGAATCAAAAAAAAAAAAGTCTATTGTAGACTACACATAATGATAATAAAGATATTCTTAATATATTTAAAAAGTCCCTCCCCCCCACCTTGTGCCATCCATAATTTTGGTATATACTAATACAGAAGACCAACTCTTAGGCCCTTTCAGCCGGCCGGCGTCACAGGTGCTTCCATTCATTTCTATGGGAGCGTGCTGTTCGGATCGGCTGATCCGAACAGTGTTGGCTCATCTCTAATACTATTAAAGTGTAACAAAACTTTCAGGCAGTTTTTTATTTTAATTTTTGGCAGCTTTTATGTCATTAATACATTTTGTAATATACTTTATTAACCAAACTTAGCTCCTTTGTGTGTAATCCTGCATTTTTTCACTCTTACTATTGCTTTTCTGTTGAGAGCTATCCCTGCTTCTTATTGTGTAGGAACTTACTTTTGATGGCATATGAAAGAGGAGATTCTCATCTTCCATATACTACTAAGGATGCAGTTCTACCTGTGTGACTTCCAGAGATATCACTGGTTAAAAACACAGTTGGGGCTGAGATATGTATAGCTGCAGCTGCATACAAATATCCCAATCCCGACTGTGATACCCTTTTATATGATATCAAAAGCAAGTTTCTCCATTTTATAATGTCTGAGCTATAAATATAGGAAATGATCCTCCTCCACCCCCAATTTTCTCTTTACAACATACAGTCTGGTCCATCGCACACAATGAGAAGAGAACAACTCTCAATACAGAAGCAAGGGAATGAATGAAACAATGCAGGATTTCACACAAAGGGGCCAAAACGTTAGCAACCTGATGCAACAACAACGGACAGTTAGTCCTGGGCAACCAGAATCCCCAAACACTGAGGCCAAACAGTCCTGAGTGTACAACGTTCTCCTGACCAGAGCAGAACCAGGCCCCAGAGGTCTTCACCAGAACTCCTAATGGTGGAGTTGGACTTGGTAAATTCTGGGATCCAGAACTGAAATTGCCCAGAGAGCACCGCACACTCAACGCACCCCAAGGAGCAGAGGACCCAGAAAACCCAGTAACACTAACCTCAGTAGATGAAGAGACAGAGGAGTTGGTCAATGGGAGATAGAAGCACTGCAGGAAGGTCGTACAGACCAAGTTGGTACACAGGATGTCTCTCAAGTTTCAGGGAAGCAAAGACATGGTCAACAAGCCAGGTCAGTACACAGGAGATCATGTGGTAGCAGGAGGCAGAAGCAAATGCGTAGTCAGGAGGTCATACACAAGAGGTCACGAAGTAGCCAAACAGAAGTCAAGTAGGAGTAGTCTAGAAGTTAGCCGAGGTCATCCTCAGGAGGTCAGAAGGTATCCAAATCAGAAGGTCAGGAAGAGGTAGTCTGAAGGCAAGCCAAGTGCAACAACGAAATATAGCGGAGGAGTAGGAGGTACAGGGTCAGGCGGGAGTTAAATTGCAGGAAGAGCTATTCACCAGTAAAACTGAATAACCAGCAATGGGCCAGAGCCAGAACGAGGCCTAAATAGCCTCCGGCCCGCACCTGACCTCCCTGACCCCGGAAGTAAGGTTTCCGGTCCCAGGAGGAGACTATTGCGGAGGTTCTGGCCCTCCTCTACTGGAAACCGGAAGCGCTGATGCAGTGCAGACAGCAGAGCAGGACCGAAGTACTAACACAACATTTCTTAATACAGTATACTACAAAATTTATTAATGACACAAATACTGACATAAAATCAAATATTGCTTGAAAGTTTACTCTCAGCTACAAAGATGATTCTTACATTATTTCAATCATTCTTCTAAACAAACAATTCCATCTATTTTACATTGTGAAACTTATTACAATGGATATTAAATGCTTTGTAGCTAATTGTTGATTGTGCTGCTAAACACGGAGAATAGCTCAGCTCTGACTACATAGCAGGGGATCGATATTATTCTTCCATCCTCTTCACGTGGCAATAGTTATTAATCACATATTGAAGCAAATGTAATGGTGAGAATTTTTTTCCAATTTTTGTCAAATCAGGTTTTGATCACAGAACTAACAAACGCCTGAGTAGCGCTCGCCTTCCTCTACTTTGTATGTGCTTCCCATGTTTACGTGAGTTTTCCTCTGGGCACTCCGGATTCCTCCCACATTCCAAAGACATACTGATAGGGAACAAAGATTGTGAGCCCTATATGGGACAGTGACTGTCAATGTCTGTAAAGCGCTGCAGAATATAATGGCGCCATACAAGTAAGCAATATACGGTAAGTTACACTAGGTTTACTCTTGCAGTCCAGAAGAATGGATAAACAGATCGGGTTCCATGATAGACACAAATGGAGCCCAAAGGACTCCATTGATGGATGTCAGTCCTTTTTAACTGAAATTATCAGCCAAAAAAGTTCGGCACGCAGGACTTTATCTGTTGATTTTAGATGGACCTGCAATGTGAACTCATCCTTACTTGGTAGAGTTCCCCATGTTATGAGAAGTCCAAATTAAATTAAATATCTTAATATTTTAGATTTTAGAATAATGTAAAGGACTTAAAAGGGTGTCCCAGGATAACTGTGAAACCCAAGGGGCAGGGCGCTTTAAAATTGTTGGCCTTAGTGGTGATGTCAATGCTCGACGTGGACCTGACCACTTATAACAGTGATTAGTTACAGCATTCAGTGCTAAATCCAGGATGGACAGAGGATGGGGGTGAGTGCCATTTATTTATTTTTTTTTACCATACTCGTGCCCATCCCTGTATTTTACAGTTATCCTGGAAAACCCATTTAAGGCGTCCAGCAGCCAAAAAAGCGCTGTGGGAAAAACCATGCAGCAAGGCATCACGATCCTGCAATACTTTTCATAGTCAGTCCATAGAGGTTTCCCTTCTGCTTTTTTACCCATAAGATAACCTCCGGCATTTCCGTAGGTATAATTGACATGCTGCAATTTCCAAAAATGCAACGGTCTTGGAAATCACTGCATGTCCGCAACGTGTATGTTCCCGCACTGTGGGGATGGGATTCGATAGAATCCCATGCACTACACAGTGACTTTAAAACGTTTCCACCTGCGCCCAGTCTACACTTTGCAGGTTTCCATCTTCTGCCCAAGAAACTGGACAGGAGACTGAAATCGGCAGTCACTTTTCAAACCCATTCATTTGAATGAGTTTGCAAAGTGACCACCCGTCTGTGTCTTCTGCCTCTCCACGACGAAACCATTTTTTTAAACCGGACACAAAGTTGGACATGCAAGATTTTGTGTCTGGTTAAAAAAAACTGTTTCAGGGCCCCTTCACACGGCGTAAGCGCTCGGCTCATTCCGAGCCGTACACACGAGCGCTTCTAAACACTTCCCATTCACTTCAATGGGAGCGCTCGTAAAGACGTCTTTACGAGCGCTCCCATTGAAGTGAATGGGAAGTGTTTAGAAGTGCTGGCGTGTACGGCTTGGAATGAGTCGAGCGCTTACGCCGTGTGAAGGGGCCCTCACCGTGGAGACCAGAAGACGCTCACGGGTGCTCATGGGTGGACACTGATTTCGTGTTTCCATCTCCTGTCCAGTTTCTCATGCAGACAGAAACCCACAAAGTGGAGACAGTGCAAAGATTTGAACCCACCCTGATAGTAAACTGCGACATTTGCACCAGTAAAAAAGATTAGGAATATTCAAAAACAACACCACTGGTATTGCCATTCAGCCCCAAGTCATGGAAAAGAGCTCAGCTGCAATATCAGATGCAGCCCATGGACAAAATTGGAGCTGTTTCTGTAATAAAGTAGCCATGTCTTTTTTTTCCAATCTCATACAATCCCTTTAATGGTTTCGGACCATGCTGCATGCACATTTTTTTGTGCTATTGCTACACACCCCCAAGCTGTTGTCAATCTTGTGCCAGACTGTGAATTACAGAAAGTTATTAGGGTTGTAACTGGACAGTAGCTGAAGAGCCGCGAGTCTTCTACCTTTACATAAATCTCTCGTAACATTTTTATTTGCAGTCGTGTGATGTTGAGAAAGAGTTCATCTTCCAAGCTACAAATCCATCTCCTTGCAGCATTGTGGGCAATGTGCTATTATGGTGGAAGAAGATTTCCGATCAGTCAGAAGTTTCATATAGCAATCTTCCTGATGGATTTGACAGCTTAGAATTCATCTTGACTTCTGATTCGTATTATTTGCCCGTTACGGATGCTTTTTTTTTTTTTTTTCAAGAAAATAAGTTGCTTTCTGAACAAGAAATCACTTTCTTCTAATAAATTGTTCCATGTTCACTCATCATCTTTTTCATCTACCGAAACCTAACAGGCACAAATGCAACATACCCAACAAATCCAGAGAGACAGAGGTTTATAGATTTGGTTTTTATATGTCATATATGAAAAGAAGAAGATGTGAAATTCATTGGAATCTTAAACGTGTTAATTTTTGGATATTCTTAGGGTACATTAAGATGCTCATTTTGGTCGAAGAAACAAGGTGCTACGTTTAAATTTTATGGGCCGACTACAGTTCGTCTGCATTGGACTCAAAGTAACATAGGGATTTATTGTTATGTCAGTCCAGGTAGCTGCAACGGGGATAAGGAATAGCAGTAGGAAATCTCGCCCTGCACTACTCCCACTAGCTATCCCGGTCCCTGCCTCACGGTTGTGGGTCGGCTGTACTCAGGCTAAGCCTGACCCCGACAGCTCCTCTCTCACTGACACCGTAGGCCTAGAGGGAAGTGGGAGAAGGAATGCCCTATAAGAACTCTAGGGACTGGAGACTAAAGGGGGTCACCCCTAATGAACAAGTGAAGCTGCTACTGACAGGGACTGACAAGGGTGTGCGCTGACTAACAACACAAGCAGCACACAGGAAAAATGTGGGAAAGGATTCCCCCAAACCAATATGGGAAGGAACCTTACACTAGGAAACAAACACAGGGAAACTGAGTAGAAATCAAAGGATAAGGCAATTCACTCACACAGTCAATAACACACAGAGGTAGGATTGGTGAACACAGAAGGGAAAACACACAAACCAACTTGTTCACCCAAACCTCCCAAAAACCAACCACGGAACTTCCTCTATACCAGATAACCACCTACTCCTCCTGCTAAGGCCTAGCTCTGTAAAAGCGACACTCAGCACAGAACCATGGGAGGCATGGGTTTAAATACAGAGTAGAGACCACTCCTCCCAGGTGCAAATGGGAGGACAGACTAATCAACCAGGAAATAAAGCTGCCTACCAGCAGTGTGCACGTGCAAGTCAGAAGGTGTGCACCAATACCCACGACAGGACAACCCCGCAGCGCCAGGATGCCATCCCAGACACTGCGCAGCCAAAAACTCCCCAGGTAAGAAAAATAGAAAGCAATGAACCAAAATACTCCTAACAGGATCCTCCCCTCAAGGAGAAGACTCCGGATTCTCTAGGAGCATCCTTCTTCGGGAACTCCTTGTGGAATTTCTCCATGAGTCTGGGGGCTGACATATCCGACTCCAGAACCCAAGAATTATCCTCAGGACCGTATCCCTTCCATGCCACCAGATACCGTAGCTTCCCCCGAACATATTTGCTATCCAGAACTTGGGATATCTCATACTCCCCGGACTCAGAAACTGGTGGAACCTTAACTGGAGACGTTCCCTTCTTGGCCTTCTTTAACAAGGAGACATGGAACACCCGGTTTATCTTCCACCTTTTAGGTAGTTGCAGCTGTGCCGCCACTTCATTTACCATCTTGATGATCTTAAAAGGACCCACAAACCTGGGACCCAGCTTCTTGCTAGGAACCTTCAACCTGATATTCTTGGTGGAAAACCAAACCATCTCACCAGGGAAGAACTGCAACTCTCCTCTCTTCCTATCCGCCTGGACCTTAGCCTGGTGCGACGCCCGCACCAGATTCTCTCGGATACGGGACCATACCCCCTGCAGCTTTTTAGAAAATAGCTCCTCCTCCGGAACTGGGGAAGAAATGGAAGAAAATACTCCGAAAACAGGATGTCTACCACCGGAGCAAAAAAAAGGTGTGGTGCCTGTGGCGTTGGAATCATGGTTGTTTAGGGAAAATTCTGCCAGGGGGAGAAAGTCAGCCCAATTATTCTGGTTCTCTCGAACAAAACACCTCAAAAACTGTTCTACATCCTGATTCTTCCTCTCTTTTTGCCCGTTAGACTCCGGGTGAAACCCGGAGGAAAACGACAGTGTAACTCCCAGTCTGCTGCAAAAAGCCCACCAGAATTTAGCCACAAATTGCGGACCCCTGTCCGAAACGATCTCCTCAGGAAGACCATGCAACCTTACAATTTCTTTAATAAATGCCTCTGATAGTGTCTTGGCACATGGCAGCCTGGAAAACGGGATCAAATGGCACATTTTCGTGAAGCGGTCAACGACTACCCAAATGACCGTGAAACCCTTAGACACCGGAAGGCCCGTGATGAAATCCATAGACAGATGAGTCCAAGGTGCCTTAGGAGGTTCCAATGGATGTAGAAGACCGTGGGGACGGGTATGCGACGCCTTGGCTCTTGCACAGACCGAACAATTTTGAACAAACTGCAAGACATCCCTACTCCACCCTGGCCACCAAAAATTCCTAGACACCAATCTCATGGTCTCTGAAACCCCCGGGTGACCAGCAAGAACCGACTCGTGACACTCCCTCAGGAGACTTTGTCGGAGAGTAGTTGGGACAAACAGCTTGTTTCTAGGTATCTTGGAAGGTGCAGCGTATTGCGCTTCGATCAAGGCCTTCTCCAATTTCGCGCCCAATACTGCTACCACCACTCCATCCCCAAGAATAGTGGCAGGCGCCTCTCATTCCTCCTCGGTCGACATATACCGGGATAAAGCATCAGCCTTAACATTCTTCGAACCCGGCACATAAGTCACGGTAAAGTGGAACCGCGCAAAAAATAGAGCCCATCTGGCCTGCCGTGCATTTAATCTCTTCGCCGACCCAAGATAAACCAAATTCTTGTGATCAGTAAATACCTGGACTGGCCTTCTGGCCCCCTCCAGGAAATGACGCCAATGTTCGAACGCTAGTTTTATTGCCAGTAGTTCCCTATCTCTGATGTCATAATTCCGTTCAGAGGCAGAGAATTTCTTAGAAAAGAAGGCACAGGGATGCGTACCCTCCTCGAACTCCTGAGAAAGTACTGCTCCCACCCCCACCGAGGAGGCATCCACCTCCACTCGGAAGGCCAACCTCTCATCCGGCTGTCTCAAAATGGGAGCGGACGAGAATCGCTTCTTCAATTCTTCAAACGCGGCTAGCGCCTCTGGCGACCACTTAGCACAGTCAGCCCCCTTCTTAGTCAAGTCCGAGATGGGTTTCACAACCTCAGAAAATCCCTTAATAAACTGGCGATAATAGTTGGAGAATCCCAAGAACTGTTGGACCGCCTTTAGGTTCTCAGGTCGCGGCCACTCCAAGACTGCCCTGACCTTCTCAGGGTCCATCTCGAACCCCTTGTCCGATAGGATATAGCCAAGGAAACATAATTTATTGACCGCGAACACACATTTCTCCAGCTTAGCACTTAATTGGTTAACCCTCAGGAGATCTTAAACCTCTCTCACTCTCTCCCAATGAGTCTCCAAATCCGGGGTGTAAATGAGTATATCGTCCAGATAGACCACAACCCCCCTCCCTATGACGGCACTTAGTACATCATTAATAAAATTCTGAAAAACCGCGGGCGCATTGGTTAGACCAAAAGGCATCACCAGACTCTCAAAGTGTCCTAGGGGTGTGTTAAACGCTGTTTTCCACTCATCCCCCTTCTTGATTCTCAGCAAGTTATACGCCCCACGTAAATCTATTTTACTAAACCAGCGAGCTCCCGTAATCTGGCTGAATAGATCCGAGATCAACGGGATGGGATAGGGATTCCGCACCGTGATTTTATTAATCTCCCTAAAATCCAAACAAGGGCGCAACCCTCCATCTTTCTTTTTTACAAAGAAAAACCCCACTGCTACTGGGGACTTAGATGGGCGAATATGCCCCACCTCTAGACTCCCCTCAATATACTCCTTGAGCGCCTCCCTCTCCGGAATAGTGAGATTGTACAACCTTGTCTTGGGTAACACTGCATTTGGTATAAATTTAATTGAGCAATCATAGGTGCGATGTGGTGGTAATGTCTTGGCTGCCCTTTCCTCAAAGACCTCCCTGAACTCACATATTTCTTGAGGCAAATTGTCTATAGACAAAGACATAACGGATATGGGCAGACATCGACCATTACACCCCTGCCCCCAAGAAACTACTGACTCGGTCTCCCAGTTGATAATAGGGTTATGCTGCTTCAGCCAGGGCCACCCCAACACTACTTGTGCTGGTAACTTAGACAATAAGAACAAGTTAATCTCTTCCCTGTGGCCACCCACAATAAACTCCAGACCCTCCACCTGTTTGGAGATGACAGCTTGCTGTAGAGGGGTCTTATCAATAGCCCACACTGGTATCTGAGACTTCAGGACCAAAGGACTCACCCTTAGTTGCTCGCAAAACTCTGAGTCAATAAGGTTGACTGCCGAACCACAATCAACCAAAATCTGGCACTTCTGCCCATTTACCCATCCATCAAGGGTCAACCCGGCAGTCTGAGTACAGGAAACATACACACCTCCCTCCTTAATAGGTTTTCTCCCTTTACCCTCAATAGACCTGGGGTTATTACTCTCCTTGGCGAACCATTCTCTGGAGGGGCATACCCTTGCTAAATGTCCCATCCCTCCACACACAAAACAGCGTACTGTGCGGGACCCTTCACTCTTGGGTCTAGCACTTCGCACAGTGGCCCCAATCTGCATGGGTTGGTCCCCCGAGTCCTCTCTAAAAACAGAGAATTGAGGAGGGTTAACCCCCCCAGGACTCTTGTCTCCACGCTCCCGGAGGCGCCGTCCAACTCTAATTGCCAGCTGCATGGCCTCATCTAGATCTCCCGGAACAGGGTGAGAAACTAGATGGTCTTTAACCTGGTCTGAGAGTCCTGTCCCAAACTGACTAAGTAGAGCGGGGTCATTCCAGTGTACTTCTGCTGCCCACCTACGAAACTCTGTGCAATATTTCTCTATAGCGTGATCCCCTTGCACCAAATGTCGTAGGTTATACTCAGCCGTGCGTACCCTGTCTGGGTCGTCATACAGTAACCCCATTGTGGAGAAAAACGCCTCTACAGTTAGTAAGCAAGCTGAGTCGGCTGGTAACGAATGTGCCCAGATGAGGGGATCATCTCTCAATAAAGTAATAATAATCCCAACTCTCTGTACCTCAGAACCGGAGGAAAACGTCCGTAGCCGGAAATACAAAAGACAGTCCTTTTGAAATCGGAAAAAATCTGACCTCTTACCTCGGAAGGGTTCAGGTAAGCTGACTTTTGGCTCCAGAGGCCGACCCACAGGGGCGCTACTCACCTGCCTCTGTATGCCCTCCACCTGAGAGGCTGTGTGTTGAGCCAACTGCTGTACTTGAGATACGCCAGAAGCTTGGATGGCATCCATTCGTAACTTGATCCCCTCCATCTCAGTGGAGATCTGCTGCACCGCCTGGTACAACTGTTTCAGGTTCGTCATAATGCAAACGAACCTTTCCTTTTTTTTTTTTTTTTTTTTTTACCGGCTGAGTGTACTATGTCAGTCCAGGTAGCTGCAACGGGGCTAAGGAATAGCAGTAGGAAATCTCGCCCTGCACTACTCCCACTAGCTATCCCGGTCCCTGCCTCACGGGTGTGGGTCGGCTGTACTCAGGCTAAGCCTGACCCCGACAGCTCCTCTCTCACTGATACCGTAGGCCTAGAGGGAAGTGGGAGAAGGAATGCCCTATAAGAACTCTAGGGACTGGAGACTAAAGGGGGTCACCCCTAACGAGCAAGTGAAGCTGCTACTGACAGGGACTGACAAGGGTGTGCGCTGACTAACAACACAAGCAGCACACAGGAAACATGTGGGAAAGGATTCCCCCAAACCAATATGGGAAGGAACTTTACACTAGGAAACAAACACAGGGAAACTGAGTAGAAATCAAAGGATAAGGCAATTCACTCACACAGTCAATAACACACAGAGGGAGGATTGGTGAACACAGAAGGGAAAACACACAAACCAACTTGTTCACCCAAACCTCCCAAAAACCAACCACGGAACTTCCTCTATCCCAGAACACCACCTACTCCTCCTGCTAAGGCCTAGCTCTGTAAAAGCGACACTCAGCACAGAACCATGGGAGGCATGGGTTTAAATACAGAGTAGAGACCACTCCTCCCAGGTGCAAATGGGAGGACAGACTAATCAACCAGGAAATAAAGCTGCCTACCAGCAGTGCGCACGTGCAAGTCAGAAGGTGTGCACCAATACTCACGACAGGACAACCCCGCAGCGTCAGGATGCCACCCCAGACACTGCGCAGCCAAAAACTCCCCAGGTAAGAAAAATAGAAAGCAATGAACCAAAATACTCCTAACTAGAGATGAGCGAACACTAAAATGTTCGAGGTTCGAAATTCGATTCGAACAGCCGCTCAATGTTCGTGTGTTCGAACGGGTTTCGAACCCCATTATAGTCTATGGGGAACAGATACTCGTTAAGGGGGAAACCCAAATCCGTGTCTGGAGGGTCACCAAGTCCACTATGACACCCCAGGAAATGATGCCAACACCTCTGGAATGACACTGGGACAGCAGGGGAAGCATGTCTGGGGGCATCTAACACACCAAAGACCCCAACATCACAGCCTAACAACTACACACTTTACACACTCAATACCACCTCTCTGACAGTAGGAAAACACCTTGAAACATGTGTATTTGGCACTTGGAGTAAGGAGAGCTTGTCACCAGCAGTGAATTTGGCCCTTGTAGTAAGTTGAGGTTGGCACCAACATTTGTTTTGAAAATCAGGGTGGATTGAGCCTCTAACCAGCAGAGTTTGGGAAAATTCATGGTGGAGGGAGCCTCTAAAAACCCCAGTTTGGACCAATTAATGGTGGAGGGAGCCTCTAAAAACCCCAGTTTGGACCAATTCATGGTGGAGGGAGCCTCTAAACACCCCAGTTTGGGCAAATTCATGGTGGAGGGAGCCTCTAACCAGCCCAGTTTGGACCAATTCATGGTGGAGGGAGCCTCTAAAAAACCCAGTTTGGACCAATTCATGGTGGAGGGAGCCTCTAACCAGCCCAGTTTGGGCAAATTCATGGTGGAGGGAGCCTCTAACCAGCCCAGTTTGGACCAATTCATGGTGGAGGGAGCCTCTAACCAGCCCAGTTTGGACCAATTCATGGTGGAGGGAGCCTCTAACCAGCCCAGTTTGGACCAATTAATGGTGGAGGGAGCCTCTAAACAGCCAAGTTTTGGGAAATTCATGGTGGAGGGAGCCTCTAAAAAACCCAGTTTGGACCAATTCATGGTGGAGGGAGCCTCTAAAAAACCCAGTTTGGACCAATTCATGGTGGAGGGAGCCTCTAACCAGCCCAGTTTGGACCAATACATGGTGGAGGGAGCCTCTAAAAACCCCAGTTTGGACCAATTCATGGTGGAGGGAGCCTCTAAACAGCAGAGTTGTGGGAAATCATGGTGGAGGGAGCCTCTAACCAGCAGAGTTGTGGGAAATCAGGGTGGAGGGAGCCTCTAACCAGCAGAGTTGGGGGAAATCAGGGTGGAGGGAGCCTCTAACCAGCAGAGTTGGGGGAAATCAGGGTGGAGGGAGCCTCTAACCAGCACAGTTGTGGGAAATCAGGGTGGAGGGAGCCTCTAACCAGCAGAATTGGGGGAAATCAGGGTGGAGGGAGCCTCTAACCAGCAGAGTTTGGACCAATTCATGGTGGAGGGAGCCTCTAAAAAACCCAGTTTGGACCAATTCATGGTGGAGGGAGCCTCTAACCAGCCCAGTTTGGACCAATTCATGGTGGAGGGAGCCTCTAAAAAACCCAGTTTGGACCAATTCATGGTGGAGGGAGCCTCTAAACAGCCCAGTTTGGGCAAATTCATGGTGGAGGGAGCCTCTAACCAGCCCAGTTTGGACCAATTCATGGTGGAGGGAGCCTCTAAACAGCCAAGTTTTGGGAAATTCATGGTGGAGGGAGCCTCTAAAAAACCCAGTTTGGACCAATTCATGGTGGAGGGAGCCTCTAAACAGCCCAGTTTGGACCAATTCATGGTGGAGGGAGCCTCTAACCAGCAGAGTTGGTGGAAATCAGGGTGGAGGGAGCCTCTAACCAGCAGAGTTGTGGGAAATCATGGTGGAGGGAGCCTCTAACCAGCAGAGTTGGTGGAAATCAGGGTGGAGGGAGCCTCTAACCAGCAGAGTTGGTGGAAATCAGGGTGGAGGGAGCCTCTAACCAGCAGAGTTGGGGGAAATCAGGGTGGAGGGAGCCTAGTATTAGCAGAATTGTGCAACGCTTATGGTGGATGAGTATGAGGATGCGGAGGAATTGGAGAGGTTGAGTACAGACATGGAGTTTCATGTTGGGGTGCTTTACACAGGTGGGCACAAAAATGAAGGCTCTATCCAGTGGTGGTTCATTTTTATCAAAGTGAGCCGGTCGGCACTCTCAGCTGACAGACGGGTGCGCTTGTCAGTGATGATGCCACCGGCTGCACTGAACACCCTCTCAGATAGGACGCTGGCGGCAGGACAGGACAGCACCTCCAAGGCATATAGGGCAAGTTCAAGCCACAGGTCCAACTTCGACACCCAATACGTGTAGGGCGCAGAGGGGTCGGAGAGGACAGGGCTGTGGTCGGAAAGGTATTCCCGCAACATGCGCCTATACTTCTCACGCCTGGTGACACTAGGACCCTCCGTGGCGGCACTTTGGCGAGGGGGTGCCATCAAGGTGTCCCAGACCTTAGACAGTGTGCCCCTCGTTTGTGTGGACCGGTGAGAACTTGGTCGCCTACTGGAGGAACTGCCCTCCCTGCCGCCAACGTCACATGCTGGAAACATCTCCATCATATTCTGCACCAATTGCCTGTGGCAAGCATTGATGCGATTGGCCCTCCCCTCTACCGGAATAAAAGACGAGATGTTGTTTTTATACCGGGGGTCAAGGATAGCAAAGATCCAGTACTGGTTGTCCTCCATGATTTTGACAATACGCTTGTCGGTTGTAAAGCACCCCAACATGAACTCAGCCATGTCTGCCACAGTGTTAGTTGGCATGACTCCTCTGGCCCCACCGGAAAGTTCAATCTCCATTTCCTCCTCATCCTCCATGTCTACCCATCCGCGCTGCAACAATGGGACGATTCGAAGTTGCCCGGAAGCCTCCTGTATCACCATCACATCATCGGACAACTCTTCTTCCTCCTCCCCCTCCTCCTCCTCCTCCTCCTTCTCCATTAAACGCGAGGAAGCGGACAGATGTGTGGACCTACTCTCCAGCTGTGACGGATCGGATGCTATCCCTGACTCCTCTGTGTGATCTGAGTTATCCCTGATGTCAATCAGGGATTCTCTCAGAACACACAAGAGCGGGATTGTAAGGCTCACCATCGCATCCTCAGAGCTCACCCTCCTTGTGGACTCCTCAAAGACCCGTAGGATGTCACAAAGGTCTCTCATCCATGGCCACTCATGGATGTGAAACTGAGGCAGCTGACTTTGTGGCACCCTAGGGTTTTGTAGCTGGTATTCCATCAAAGGTCTCTGCTGCTCAACCACTCTATTCAACATCTGAAACGTTGAGTTCCAGCGTGTGGGGACGTCGCACAAAAGCCGGTGTTGTGGCACATGCAGGCGTTGCTGGAGAGATTTTAAGCTAGCAGCGGCTACTGTCGACTTGCGAAAGTGGGCGCACATGCGCCGCACTTTCACCAGTAGCTCTGGAACATTGGGGTAGCTCTTTAGGAAACGTTGCACCACTAGGTTGAAGATGTGGGCCAGGCATGGAACATGTTGGAGTCCGGCAAGCTCCAGAGCTGCTACCAGGTTCCGGCCGTTATCACAAACGACCATGCCTGGGCCCAGGTGCAGCCGTCTCATCGAGGAGGGCATCCCTCACCTCGGATGCAGTGTGCTGTCTGTCCCCCAAGCTGATCAGCTTCAGCACGGCCTGCTGACGTCTACCAACGCCAGTGCTGCAACGTTTCCAACTCGTAGCTGGGGTCAATCTAACAGCGGAGGAGGAGGCGGTGGCGGAGGAGGAGGCGGTGGCGGAGGAGGAGGCGGTGGAGGAGGAGGAGGAGGGGGGTGTTCTTCTCGTGTCCCTGCCAGGAATGTTAGGCGGGGAGACGAGGTACACCGGGCCAGTTTGGGAAGCAGTCCCAGCCTCAACTACATTCACCCAGTGTGCCGTCAGTGAAATGTAGCGTCCCTGTCCGCATGCACTTGTCCACGCGTCGGTGGTCAAGTGGACCTTTGTGCAAAGCGCGGAACTAAGGGCCCGCCTGATGTTGAGTGACACGTGCTGGTGCAAGGCGGGGACGGCACACCGGGAGAAGTAGTGACGGCTAGGGACGGCATAGCGAGGTGCCGCAGTTGCCATCAGGTCCAGGAAGGCGGGAGTTTCAACAAGCCGGAACGCCAACATCTCCTGGGCCAGCAGTTTAGCGATGTTGGCGTTCAAGGCTTGCGCGTGTGGGTGGTTAGCAGTGTATTTCTGCCGCCGCTCCAATGTCTGAGAGATGGTGGGTTGTTGTAAAGAAGCGCCTGATGGTGCCTTTGATGGTGCAGGAGAAGGAGATAAGACAGGAACAGGGGAGGATGAGGAAGAAGTCAACAAAGTGGCGGAGGCAGATGAAGTGGTGTCCTGGCTCGTCCTCTGGAGTGCATCACCAGCACAGTCAGCAGTGGCAGTGGCAGAGGCAGAGGCAGAGGCAGTGGCAGGGGCGTGAACGGCAGGCGGCCTTTGTCCTGCCGTTGCTGCCTGCCACTGATTCCAGTGCTTGGATTCCAAATGACGGCGCATTGAAGTGGTGGACAGGTTGCTCTTCTCAGAGCCCCTAATCAATTTCGAGAGGCAAATTGTGCAGACAACACTATATCTGTCCTCGGCGCATTCCTTGAAAAAACTCCACACCTTCGAGAAACGTGCCCTCGAGGTGGGAGTTTTTCGGGGCTGGGTACGAACTGGAACATCTTGGGAGATTCCGGGTGTGGCCTGGCTTCGCCTAAGCTGCTGACCTCTGCCTCTGCCTCTAGCTACCCTTTTTGGTGCTGCACCTGCCTCAACATCCACACTACTTTCCCCGCTTGACATCCCCCCTGTCCAGGTCGGGTCAGTGTCCTCATCATCCACCACTTCCTCTTCCAACTCCTGTCTCATCTCCTCCTCCCGCACAATGCGCCGGTCAACTGGAAGGTGGGAGGGAAATCGAGTAATGGCGCACTTTACCACGCGGTGTTCGATTCGATTCGAACATGCCGAACAGCCTAATATCCGATCGAACATGAGTTCGATAGAACACTGTTCGCTCATCTCTACTCCTAACATTTATGATGTGAGACCCCAAACCACCATGGGTCTAATATACCCTACTACTTTAGAGTAGATCCACAGTAGGTTAGAAACTCACAGCCCCATAAATCACTGTGATGCTGTGAGTATAGTTCAGACAAGACGTTATTGGTACAGGAAATTTGTTGATCATACAGAACAAACATGACTGTCTAAATGGGCCCTTAGAATTAAACACCAATTATTATACTAGTGGTTTGCATAGGGAGTATATTCCTGACATGCATCTATGGTGAAGGATACAAGCGGATTTCAACTATTCAGCTAACCTAATTGTTAAAAGTAGTGCAGGTTTGCAGAACCAGCAAGAATAAGGACCCCAATCCTAAACCCAGGTAGAGCAGAAAGCCACAAGCTTCCTGCTCTACCACTTTCTGGTTTGTAGGATACAAGCTATTGGGAAACAAGCCATGAGTAAAAGTTTATTACTTACCATTCTGGTCTGTGCTCCTTCTCTGCTCCACATACACATGACACATTATAATGCCCAGAACAGGGAAAGAGCAGAGAGGTGAGTAATAAACCAATACTCACTGTATCCTCCTACTGTGGAGACACTGAAGAGGCCATTAAACGGTGTAGGGGCACGGAGGGGAAATTACAACATGTGAGAGCACTGAGGGTGACATTATATTGTGTGGTGGCGCCAAGGGGGGCATTATCCTGTGTGGGACATGGGGGGGGGGGGGCTAATTTTAACATAAACAGAACATTAGCGTGTAGGATAGAAGACACTCTATAAGATAAGAGACACTGTAGGAGATTTAACCCCTTCCCGCCGATGGCATTTTTTGATTTTCGTTTTTCGTTTTTGACTCCCCTCCTTCTAAACCCCATAACTTTTTTATTTCTCCGCTCCCAGAGCCATAGGTCTTAATTTTTGCGGGACAAATTTTTCTTCATGATGCCGCCATTAATTATTCTATATAATGTACTGGGAAGCAGGAAAAAATTCAGAATGCGGTGGATTTGAAGAAAAAATGCATTTCTGCGACTTTCTTACGGGCTTTGGTTTTACGGCGTTCACTATGCAGCCAAAATGACATGTCCCCTATATTCTGTGTTTCGGTAAGGTTCCAGGGATACCAAATTTATATGGTTTTATTTACATTTTGACCCCTTAAAAAAAATTCAAAACTGTGTTAAAAAATTTTTTTTATAAAAGTTGCCATATTCCGACAGCCGTAACTTTTTTATACGTAAGTGTACAGGGATGCATAGGGCGTCTTTTTTTGTGGGGCCGGGTGTACTTTTTAGTTCTACCATTTTCGGGAAATGTTATTGCTTTGATCAGTTTTTATTCAAATTTTTATCAGAATCAAAACAGTGAAAATCGGCAGTTTGGCACTTTTGACTATTTTTTCCGCTACGGCATTTACCGAACAGGAAAAATATTTTTATAGATTTGTAGAGCGGGCAATTTCAGACGCGGGGATACCTAACATGTATATGTTTCACAGTTTTTAACTACTTTTATATGTGTTCTAGGGAAAGGGGGGTGATTTGAACTTTTAATACTTTTTATATTTTTTAATATTGTTTTTTACTTTTTTTTTTAATTTTTTTTGCATTTATTAGACCCCCTAGGGGTGTTGAACCCCAGGGGGTCTGATCACTAATGCAATGCATTACAATGCTAATGCATTGCAATGCATTGCAAAAAATCATCATCTCTTTTGCAGGCTGCATAGACCAGCCTGCAAAAGAGAGACTTTGCAGACAAGCCTGGGAGCCTTGTACAGGCTCCCGGCTGTCATGGCAACATGACGTCAGCCCTGGAGCATGCTCCAGGAGCCGGAGAGCCCGGGCAAAATGGCGGTGCCCAAGCGCCGCCGGGAAAATGGCGCCTCCGGCGCCTTTCACCGCGGCGCCGGAGGGGTTAATGCCTCCGATCGGTCCGGGGACTGATCAGAGGCATTAGAGCCGGTTGTCTACTGCTTAAAGCAGTAGACACCCGGCGGCTATGGCGGCCGCCCGGCTCCCAGGCGGTCGCCATAGTTACAGACCCGACATGCGCCGTACTATTACGGCGCATGTCAGGAAGGGGTTAAAAATGGGGCATGGGTTTGCATGTAAGTGGAGATTTCCTAAAAAGTTTCACAGTGCACATTGTATGCCATCACTTCTTCTAAAAGTCTGAATCCCGCCCCTGTCTATTAACCTCTGCAGACAACTGCCATTGATTGAAAGGGTTCTCTCACGGCGATCCTTGCTGTATTGTTGGTTAACAAATGGAGATCCAAATTAATGGTTGCTCATAAAATACACTGTCTACCAATAAGTATTTGGACCCCTGTGGTAGAATAGAAAAACAACATTTCTTCATATTCCTTAGTTGTCAGACCCCAGCAG
This sequence comes from Leptodactylus fuscus, assembly GCF_031893055.1. Classification (NCBI taxonomy): domain Eukaryota; kingdom Metazoa; phylum Chordata; class Amphibia; order Anura; family Leptodactylidae; genus Leptodactylus; species Leptodactylus fuscus. The sequence continues at coordinate 198,920,498 of NC_134268.1, read as the reverse complement.
ACGCTTCCTTATGGATGGTATTGATCGGCACAATACTCCCGGATGCCTGGTGATACTCCCGGTATATGTCAGCCATCGGTTGGGTGCGGTCTCTCTGGCCAGAACCCTTCGCTCTCTATCTCCCAGTTTCGGGGGTCTGACGACTCTGGGGCACATTTCGGCAATCACTGTTCACCTTCCACTTCATAACCACATAGGCCACTGTCGATTTGGGGTAATTCAGTTTGCTTGCTATGTCCCTTAAGGCTCGACCATTTCTGTGGTACCCCTTTCTCAAAATCGGACAACTCTACACTTCATGGCATCTTGTATGTGATTAATGCCAATGCTGTTTCCTATTTAACGTCGGAAGGCGTGACGTACATCACGACCTCAGATATCTTCATTTGCATGGGTGTCCAAATACTTATTGGTAGACAGTGTACATAGATGAGATACTGTAGCTCTTTAAACAGACCTCTGGTAAAAGACAAAGGGGCGAGATGTGAGTATCTAGCCATTTTATCCCTTTTATTGGGGCATTTAAGGGGACCTGGGGGGACCTCTTATGACATGAGCCTATAACTTGCACAAACAGACCATATAGGAACCACTAAATAACCCCAGCACTGTTTGACCCTGGCACCATCAGGACCGTTTCAGATATGCATATAAATATTCCAGTGTCTTATAGTAATACCATAAAAGTCTAAATTAAAAATCCTTTAAAAAAATGATTTATTCCCTAAATTAAAAAAATATTATTAATTTCCTAATGCGGCTCGGGCATAGCCCACAATGCCTGTGTACAAGGCCTGTGATATCCAGATAGTGCACTTACCAGGGGTCTTGCATTATATTTTTAGATTACAAATGTGACATCTTCAGCAGACTGAGGGGATATTATATTCTGCTATAGTCAAAAAGAACAAAATAAAATAAAAAGCTTTGACTTTTCAATTCATGCTGTGTGTTTATCAGGAAATGTTGTATTTTGCTGATAAGGATTGTTCCTTAAGAAATTATTGTTTCCTGCTTATGTGCAGAATAGAAAGAGAACTTAAAATGATTTTTTTTTTTCTAAGAAACTTTTATTCCGAAATCTTTGAAAGAGATGTTAGAAATGTTAACGACAAAAGAAGCCGCATCTATTATACTTCAGAGGCATAAACGGAACATACATTTAAAGAGACACATATCATCTGATCGGCGCGGTCATGCCTTACCAAGGATAGGGTCAATGTTAATTAGGATATATTAGTCAAGTGGGCGGTAACACTGTGATTTTTCTGGGGGCGGGGTCTCTGTGTGCTACATGTCATATGATTTATTTTTTTATGTGTTTTTTTCGTGTTTTTTTAAGTATTGTGTTGATTTTTACGTATTTCTTATATAGCTACAATATAATCCACAGGCTTTACAGATATCAAGTAGGGCTGACCATCTAAATTCTCTCTTTGTTGTCTTGTATAAAAGCACAGTACTCAGAAGTAACCCATGCAAATACGAGCAAAATGTACAAATCCATACAGATGTTGCCCTCCATAGGAATCGAACTCAGGGCCCTAGTGCAAGCCAGGGATTCCTTGGGCTTCTTCTATGTGTGGCTATTATACTTAGAGGGAGTGTGTCACCAGCGCCAGGCATACCAACCCAACCCCACAGAAAGACAAATTAGGGTATGTACACATGGAGGAAAATGAAGAGGTATTCCTTTTGATTTTGCACCCGCGGGTTGCCCGTCTCAGCCTAATCAGCAAGGAGTCTCCAGCCACGGGATCCATGGCTGTATGCAGCTTGTAATGGAAGTACTGCAATTTTACAATGAATTGTATGACTGATCAAACGCCTGGGGTTCAAGACCACTAGGAGGTCTAAAAATTATAGTATTAAAAATAAATAAAAATTCAAATCACCCCTTTTCCTTAGAACACACATAAATGTAAAAAAAAAAGAAAGTAAAACACATACACAATTGGTTTCCTTGTGTCCAAAAACGCCCAAACTACAATACTACCAATATTTTTTTCCCCATAAGGTGAATGCTGTAGTGATAAAACAAATAAATATCAAAAGAGCAAAAACAATATTTTTCTTCTGTTTCATCTGCCATAAAAATTTTGGGAAAAAAAGTTATCAAAGCACTAGAGAATCCCCAAGTTGGTCCCACCAAAAATTGACGCTTTATGCATACCTGTATATCGAAATATAAAGAAGATAATGGTGACAGGTTTTCTTGTTCATCTTACCTAGGCAATGTGTATATGCTGATCTGTTATCGTGGCTTGGGGGTTGCCCCCTTGACCGCATCCTTTTTGTATGCCCTTGAGCTTTGCTCCTTACTTTGCCTGTTGATTTGTGTTTGTATTTTGCGAATTTTAAAAATCTTCAATATAATCAGTTTATGCATAAAGAAGATAAGTGTCAGAATTTTTGGCCGAAAGTTTTGGATTTTTAAAAAAATTCTTTATTTATAACAAAGAAAAGGTACATAGGACATTAATGGTCAATATAAACAGAAAGTTTTATATTTTTTTAAGATGTTACAATGCAAAGGAAAACTATAGAAATTTGGTATCCCTGGAATTGTACCAACTAGGGTTGAGCGATCGGGATCGGAAAAGATCAGATCCTGATCGGCGATCAAGTAAATTTCACAATTGCAATCGGGTTCCGATTCCACCTAAAAAAGATCGGGAACAGAATTCCGATCCCAATCACTCAACCGACTTACCTGCACAGAACGCTGCCACTGCCCTGTACCCACCCACTCTCTCCTAAGCCACAACAAGCCCCACCTTCTCCCAGCATCAGTCACACTAGCCTGGGAGGCGGGAGCGCGCACAGCGCTCTGCCGGCATGCCAAGAGAGAGAGGAGAGAACAACGGCCCGACGCTCCGGTGATGTCATGACCTGATTGTTTGTTGGTATACTGTTCTGTCGGGGATTTGATCCAGGCTTCTGTGATCGGCTGCTGGGATCACTACCATTGAGCCATCAGTGTGCACATAGTGTTCTGGACTTCTGAACACACTTGAGGTTATACGAGTCTAACCTCAGGTGTTATGGGTCGCCATCATCCTATGGGAGGATCTGGGGGCCTTTATTAGGAAGAGGGCTGGCTCCACCAGTTGCCGGTTTTTGTGGTCCCAACCTAGAATTCTTGGCCTTAGGAGGAAGAGGAGTTATTTGCTTGTGCTTACTGACTAAAAGGAGATTGAGTGTTGTTTGTGTGTGAGTTGGTTTTTCCTCCACACTTCTACTCTGCCCTTCCCTTCACGTCTGTTTGCTTGGCACTATCCGGTTGTTTGTGGTGGGTTCCAGTTTATTTTACCCCAGTCTCGTGTTTGCCCTTTCCTCACCTCTCCACTGTCCCTCTCCTCATTCCTCTTGTTTTGTACTTTGTTGTGCTGCGTGTCAGTTGTCCAACACCTCCCGTCCTGTTTGTTTGTCTGCAGCTGCACCTTTATTTCTGTAGGGGTCACCACCCTAGAATCCCCAGTCCCTAGCTTTCTTGCAGCTCTTGCCCTGTCTGTCTGTCTGTCAGGTCTTCGTGCTAGAGAGCCAGGGGTCGTCGGGGCCAAGGTTAGCTTGGAGACAGCTGACCACCACCCGTAGGCAGGGCCTAGCTAGCCACCGTAGTGCCAGGGATAGTCTCCTTCCCCTGTCTCCTTAGTGGTGCTATCTGCAGCCTGCAATCTGTGTCTGGACTCTGACACGAACGTGACAGGTGAGCAGTGTACACATCAGGAGAGGAGGCAGCAGCAGTTCTGTGCAGGTAAGTAAGAGGATTAATCACTACACAGCGTGGAGGCTTCAATTTTTGGACTCCACGCTATGTAGTGAACAGGATCATTTTTAAAATTTGATCTTTGATCATTAAAAAAAAATCCCATTGACTTACATTAGGATCGGAATTGGGATCGGGTTCGAATGGGAAATAATCGGAAATCGGATTTTAAAATCGATCCTGAAATCTCAAGATCAGCTCAACCCTAGCACCAACCCATAGAATACTAGTGACATGTCATTTTGGCTGCAAAGTGAATGCTGTAAAAACTAAGTCCGTAAGAAAGTCACACAAACTCATTTTTTCTCCAATTCTACTCTGTTCTGATTTTATTTGCTGTTTCCCACTAAATTTTATGGAATATTGAATACTACCATTATTGTCCCACAGAAAGTGAAGTACTTCTATGGCTCAGAAGAATAAAAAAGTTATGGCGTTTGGAAGGTGGATAGTTACAAATCGAAAACGGAAAAATGGCTGTGGTGGGAAGGGGTTAAGGGGGTGCTTGTGGGAAACCAATGGTAAACTACACATCATTTCCAAGCGGTAGTGGCATGGGGCGACCTAATGGCACATCACTCCCATTCTATAACCTCTCCATGCTGTCTTTTTCTCATTTCATCTAATAATAACTGTATAGATCAGCAATAGCAGACGCCAAACCAAATGCCACACAGATAAATTCTAAAAAGATCAGGACCTTCCATTACGAGAATGAAGACAGTTTTAATTCAAAGATCAATATATTGTTTCCAATCTTCAAAGTCCAGCGTCAGTAGAAGAATCAATCCTTTTTATACTAAAATGCTTACAGTTAACTAAATAAAATCTTTTAATGTACATAAGTCATTAAAAGGATCTTGAGAAAGCACTTGTGTGGAATGGAAGAGCGGCTGGAGAAATATTTCCATTTAACATCTGCTTTGACGTTACCTCTTATGAACATAATGCTTGTTTATGAGGATGGAGGAGTCTATTACAGTATAGTGGAGGATAGAAGACACAGTGACAGGTGGGACCGCATCGGAATAATCCGTAGGAAGCCGTTACAGCTCTCATTGTACGTACAGTGACAGAAACACAGCTATTATCCCTGTGGAGTGTAGCATAAATCTTAACTTGTGCTTGTTGCTATGTGTTATACACACAGCATTTGTTCTATTTTGGCGGCAACATGGTGGCTCAGTGGTTAGCACTGCAGCCTTGCAGCGCTGGAGTCCTGGGTTCAAATCCCACCAGGAACAACATTTGCAATTAGTTTGTATGTTCTCCTTGTGTTTGCGTGGATTTCCTCCCATACTCCAAAGACATACTGATAGGAAAAAAAAATGTGCATTTTGATCCCTATTAGAGATGAGCGAACACTAAAATGTCCGAGGTTCGAAATCCGATTCGAACAGCCACACACTGTTTGGCTGTTCGAACGGATTTCGAACCCCATTATAGTCTATGGGGGGAAATGCTCGTTTCAGGGGTAGGCAACATTCGATAAAATTATACTTACCAAGTCCATGAGTGACGGTCGGGCTGGATTCTCCTTGAAGTCTTCTCCCGGCGCAGCGCCCCCGCGGCGTCTTCCGGCTGGAATTCACTCTGCCTAGGCATCGGGGCCTAGGCAGAGCCGACTGCGCATGCGAGGGCATGCCCGCGCATGCGCAGTCGGCTCTGCCTAGGCCGGATGCCTAGGCAGAGTGAATTCCAGCCGGAAGATGCCGCGGGGATGCTGCACGGAGAAGACTTCTAAAGGTAAGAGAAGAACCAGCATTGATTGGCAGAATGTATAGCATTCTGCCAATCAACGCTGGTTCTGCATCGAACCTTAAACTTCGAACACCTAGTAGTGTTCGATCGAGTACGAGTATCTCGAATACCGTAGTATTCGATCGAACACCTACTCGATCGAACACTACTCGCTCATCTCTAATCCCTATATGGGGCTCGCAATCTACATTTAAAAAGTTGAAATTAGAATAGAAAGTTAAAAATAGTGAAAAAATAATAATTTAAACCCCCAACCGGAATCAGTGGCAAAACTGAATCCAAAAATAACAATGTATATTGTTAACTACAATCCATATCTCCCCAGAAAATTTGAAGGGTTTTACTATCTTTTTACATACCTCTAAGACCAGTGAGGGTCCAACCTTCAGGACCACCACATTAAGTGTCTTTAACATCATAGAGCTTTGCAAGTAAAAGGCTCTTATTGATCTGTTTTTTTTCCCTGAATGATACATAGTATATAGGATGAGCATAATAGACGAGGCAGTGATTCCTGGCACAGTAATCTTCTTTATCTGGTGTCCATTAAAATTGCAGTAGAATATTCACATATCAAGACAGGAATTCAGAAGTGGTGGGAGAGTGAGGGGATCATCACAGAAAGACAGCAAATGTTAAAGGGGTTGTCAAGGCAAAACTGGAGACAGTGAAAAACATAAAAAAAATAAACTCACCTGTTCGTGTTGCTCCGGTGTCCTCCTATGCCTCCTAGTTCATCTACTCTCCCGGGTCTCTTCCGGCATTGTGCTGAAGCCGCTGATTGACCTCAGCTGTCATGTGACCACTGGAAAACACCACTGGAGCAGATAAACTGGGAGGCACAGGCGGACACGAGAGCAATGGAGATTGGAGACAGGTGAGTATGCATTTTTTTTTATTCTTTTCACTGCCCCCGCTTATTTAAACTTTAAAATGGTTGACCATTTTTGCCTGGACAACCCCTTTAAAGAAGTTCTACCATTGCCTTCAACTTTCTGGTACTCATCCTAGTTTACATATTTGCTTGTAGTTTTATACTCAGGTAATATATAATATATGCACGTCGCTGCAGAATGAATTTTCCGGGTGGTCTCTAGGCACCCCAGTCCGACACTGATCAGATTTGTCCGGGAGTACATGAAGGATTTCAGCAAGAGATCTGTGCTTAGTCCTCCAAGATGGCAGGAACAACCTCACTGACGACATGTCTGCAAGTACCAAGAAGAATTGATGGATAGCAAAGGGCAAAGGTCACACCAAATATTAATGGAATTTAGATTTATCTTTTGTTCATACTTCCATTTTTGTAAAGCGTTCTTATTTTGTATCATTCTTCCACACCCACCTAATATTTTTTTTTTTTTGTTTGTTTTTTGAATAGTGTTCGCTCATCTCTAAAGGTTAACTGTCGAGCATACTCACTGACTGAACCGTTCCTATATGTCTATCTATGTCTGTATATTCAATTCTGTTCTAGTGCTTTACTACTAATCTGTGTATTATTATTATTATTTTTTTTTTAATGTAGATTGTGAGCCCCACACAGAGCTCACAATGTACATTTTTCCCTATCAGTATGTCTTTTTTTGGAATATGGGATGGAAATCCATGCAAACACGGGGAGAACATACAAACTCCTTGCAGATGGTTTTTTTTTTTTTTTTGTTTTTTTTTTTTTGTTTGTTTTTTTTGCCCTTGGTGGGATTTGAACACCAGGACTCCAGCGCTGCAAGGCTGCAGTGCTAACCACTGAGACACCGTGTGGCCCCCCCACCTAATATTTTTGCCCGGTACTGAATGTAATATTACGTAGTTGATGTAGTTTTTATACTGCTCTTTTCTAACTTACATTACTGTCTGTCCTGCCTTGATCTGACACTAGCAACAGGGAATGAGCTGAGAACCCGGTCTGGGCGAGAAAGACGCCTGCTAAGTCTCCATTCAGCACATCATAAGAAGGCTTAGTGATTATCAGACATAAAATCTGCACGGACGGTGGTAATTCTAGATGGTAAATATCTGTGGAGCCTTCACTTCTATCAGTATCAGCAAAACACGTGACACTTAACACTTGCAGTTTGGTGTCTAGCTCTATGCAATGGCTTTAGTTGCATTGCTTTTGCATGCTTGGCTATAAAATGCTATGATGGTTACTTTGTTATGGTATACTGTCTCTGATTCGGGCTAGAGATTCTTCTGTCTCTTTGGTCAAAGGAGGAGGATCATTCTGGAACTATGTGAGGCAATCCTTTCTATCAGTGGCGTAACTAGGAATGGCAGGACCCCGTGGCGAACCTTTGACATGGCCCCCCCCCCCCCCCGGCCAACGCTGAAGACCCCGACCAACCACCCCACCCCCGCGCATTCCTGCGTGCACTATTATGCTCCATAGTTGCCCCTGCATACAGCATTATACCCCAGTGGTGCCTACACCCAGTATTATGCCCCATAGTTGCTCCTGCACAGAGCATTATACCCCATAGTGGCCCCATCACCCAGTACTATGCTCTATTGTGGACACCCATTAATAATTATTATATTCTGGGGTCTTTTCAGATCCAAGAGTATAATAATCGGAGACCGAGAGGGGGACACAAACATAAACACTGTTACTTACAGGGACGTCATGTGACCGAGGGCCTGCATTGCGACGCATAAGGACAAAAGTCACACATGTAGGCCCCGAAGCCTTTGCAGAGCGTGGAGAGGTAAATAACACTGTTTGTTATGTTCTCTTACCTCTCCCGGGCCTCCGATCATTATACTCGGGAGTCTGAAAAGACCCCTGAGTATAATAATGATGTTTGCGGGGCCCGCGGTGTCACTTACCGATCCCGGTTATGGCAGTGGGAGGTTCTGATAATAGAGCATGTTAGTCTTGGGTCATTGACTGAAGATAGAGCATGGATTGGGAGACAGACACACAGATAAGGGAGGAAATGTAAGGGGAGAACTTTATGGATGAGCGAGACAGAGTAATAGTAGAATGCAGCAATGGAGCCCTGGAGAGGTGGGTAAGACTGTTTTGTTATATTTATGCACCTCCCTTGTGTCTCTGCCTATTCTCTGGAGTGTGCAGAGGCTCTAGAGTATAATTCTCAACAAATTTGGCCTGAAATGAGACCTTTGGGTGAACCTCAAGAATATTAATGAGACGAAACCCACAAGGTTTTACCAACACTAGTCCTGGCACTGATCTCCTGCAAGTTAAATATTATAAACCTTAATAGAGGAACCACAGATGGGATTGAAATGACAAGACTTGGGGCCCTAAAAAAGGTCCCCTTGAAAGGAATTTCATTATACTATATGCTTCAGATGGAATTGCTCGCCTGGTTTGTCAGGCATGCTCACAATGACTATGCCGAGCTTTAATTCACCTTTGTTGATTTCCTCATTTTAGAGACAACTTTACCCTACTATTTCCTATTATGCAGATTGCAGCCACATCTAAGCACATATGAATTCCTCGGCAAGCAAAGTGACACTAATAGGATATTTATGGACATCAAAGGGCTGGATGCAAAAATAGCATCATTAACTAGTCTTCTTTAATTTCTATGGGAGTAATAAAGCATTGTACTGAAACACTTCATTAGCTGCCTAGGTAAGGAACAGAAAAGCCCTGCCAGCCTATTAGCCTCGAATTCAGTTTAATTGTATTTCTTTTTCTTGCTGATGGGCAGAAATCAATTCAACGTGAAGGAAAACAAAGCAAATTTAAGATTCTAGTATCTAGAAGACATCCAGAGAGGTAAGATGAAATAATGATTAATATTAATAGTAAAATAATGTAACATTGACTGGCGTTTTTCCAAGGAAAATGCATTAGCGAGATATAATCCATGTACAATGGCTTCATCTAAGCTTAAAGCGTACCTCCGATTATTATAAACTTTCCATAAATGAATAGTACAGGGGAATAGAAGAAACTTTGTCATATATCCTATTAAATAATAATGTTTTCGTCTCCACTTATTACACTGCTTTCATCCTCCTTCCCTTATCTCTTAGAGAATCCGTCTTTGTACTTAGATGCACACGAAGAAGTCTATGGCAAAAAGATGGCTATGGCTAGTTTATTGATTTATTGCATCATTCTGTGCAAATATAGAGCCTTATTGTAAGGAAATTGCTAGAGGAGCAATTTCCAAGTAGCTGCTGGTGAACTCTGCGGGGAGAGGCACAACAAGACAGTGATCCCTAAGCTGAACCCTCCGCTGTCCCTTCCTGCTTGCCTGTTTTGTCCTAAGCGACAGGCGACAACTGGTCGATAAGTTCTTCCTAGATATAGGTGACAACACAAAGCGCAGACAAGACAAACAACGACAAAGTGAGGTCAGCTTGCCATGGGTCCAGTAATAGTCGAGCAACGCAATACGAAATCGTAATCCAAGAGAGTAGTCAAAGGTAAAGCCAGAGGTCAGCAATATGAATACAAGTAACAAATCAGCAAGAGAAACAGCCAGCACGCACAAGACAATAGCAAGCCCCAATGTGAATGTGAGCCAACAATAAATAGGAAGGAAGAACCCACCCCAATGTCCGTACTATAGACAATACAGATCTGGAAACAGTTGGCTCTGGGTGTCTGTCCTGTACTTCAGTTACTATATATGGACCAATCTGATTTTGGCCCTATATTGTGTATGGGGACCAAATTCAACAATTTATACTTTCTTGAAAATGAATATATATTAGTGTGTTAATTTTTTCAAAATTTGCCAAACGGCATGGAGATTTTTGCTTTGATGGACAACCCCATTATTACCATTGGCAGAGATCAGGTTTCTCTAAGACCATAAAGCTTACAAAGCAATGGTGATGAATAAGGATTTAACATACCATGTAAAGGATGGGATAGCGGATAACTCGCCTTATGTGCTGCAGGGCTAAGGTTAGAGGAAGCCTTGTCAGTACCAATAAGGTTATGAGTTAAGATAAGGTTTAAGGAAAAGACAATTTGTAATCCTTTCCCCCTCTGGATCAGGTTGAAACATTTTCTGAATTTGTGTCTGACACGCAACTAACTTCTATATGGGTAGAGCTTTGTTGTATGGAAATGTAACGTAGGTGTAGGAAGAAACATCCCAATACATCTTAATGTATTGTCCTCCGCAGTGAATCTGGCTGGGCCGCAGGGGAAATTATAGTGCCAGGTTGCTTATCTACTATGGGTATGGCTAATAGAAGAAGAGGGTGATCTATTGAAGTTGAATCAGGCTGGTCAAAAGTCGCCATTTTTAGGGCTAAGTCCATAGTGCAGTTAAAGGGAACAAACTTTGTAATATAGTTTATCAAGTTTATCAAATGTGCCTGTTACTTCTCTTATTATGCTCCATCTGAAAGTGATCAAATTTGTATAGTAGACATCAGTGGCATAAATAGGAATGGCGGGGCCCCATGGCGAACTTTTGACATGGGCCTCCCCCCCCCAACCGACACCGACGCCGAAGACCTCGACCGACCCCCTCCTCCGCACTCTATTATGTCCCTTAGTGGCCCCTGCACACAGTATTATGTCCCATAGTGGCCCCTGCACACAGTATTATGTCCAGGATTGGCAAGTAAATAGGGTCCGTAACGGCCGATTAAAAAAAAAAAAACGCAGCAGTAGCGGCTGTCACTGGGCCCTCTAATGGCCTGGGCCCTGTGGCAGCCGCCTCCGCTGCCTCTATGGTAGTTACGCCCCTGCTCTGTACTGTGACATCACTGTGTGTATTATCCCTGTACTGTGACATCACTGTGTGTATTATCCTTGTACTGTGACATCACTGTGTGTATTATCTCTGTACTGTGACACCACTGTGTGTATTATCCCTGTACTGTGACATCACTGTGTGTATTATCCCTGTACTGTGACATCACTGTGTGTATTATCCCTGTACTGTGACATCACTGTGTGTATTATCCCTGTACTGTGACATCACTGTGTGTATTATCCTTGTACTGTGACATCACTGTGTGTATTATCCCTGTACTGTGACATCGCTGTGTGTATTATCCCTGTACTGTGACATCACTGTGTGTATTATCTTTGTACTGTGCCATCACTGTGTGTATTATCCCTGTACTGTGACATCACTGTGTGTATTATCTTTGTACTGTGACATCACTGTGTGTATTATCCCTGTACTGTGACATCGCTGTGTGTATTATCTCTGTACTGTGACATCGCTGTGTGTATTATCCCTGTACTGTGACATCGCTGTGTGTATTATCTCTGTACTGTGACATCACTGTGTATTATCCTGTACTGTGACATCACTGTGTGTATTATCCCTGTACTGTGACATCACTGTGTGTATTATCTCTGTACTGTGACATCACTGTGTGTATTATCCTTGTACTGTGACATCACTGTGTGTATTATCTCTGTACTGTGACATCACTGTGTGTATTATCCCTGTACTGTGACATCACTGTGTGCATTATCCTGTACTGTGACATCACTGTGTGTATTATCTGTGTACTGTGACATCACTGTGTGTATTATCCCTGTACTGTGACATCACTGTGTGTATTATCCCTGTACTGTGACATCACTGTGTGTATTATCCCTGTACTGTGACATCACTGTGTGTATTATCTCTGTACTGTGACATCACTGTGTGTATTATCCCTATACTGTGACATCACAGTGTGTATTATCCCTGTACTGTGACATCACTGTGTGTATTATCCCTGTACTGTGACATCACTGTGTGTATTATCCCTGTACTGTGACATCGCTGTGTGTATTATCCCTATACTGTGACATCGCTGTGTGTATTATCCCTGTACTGTGACATCACTGTGTGTATTATCCCTGTACTGTGACATCACTGTGTGTATTATCTCTGTACTGTGACATCACTGTGTGTATTATCCCTATACTGTGACATCACTGTGTGTATTATCTCTGTACTGTGACATCACTGTGTGTATTATCCTGTACTGTGACATCACTGTGTGTATTATCCCTATACTGTGACATCACAGTGTGTATTATCCCTGTACTGTGACATCACTGTGTGTATTATCCCTGTACTGTGACATCACTGCGTGTATTACCTCTGTACTGTGACATCACTGTGTATATTATCCCTGTACTGTGACATCACTGTGTGTATTATCCCTGTACTGTGACATCACTGTGTGTATTATCTCTGTACTGTGACATCACTGTGTGTATTATCCCTGTACTGTGACATCACTGTGTGTATTGTCCTGTACTGTGACATCACTGTGTGTAATATCCCTGTACTGTGACATCACTGTGTGTATTATCCCTGTACTGTGACATCACTGTGTGTATTATCCCTGTACAGTGACATCACTGTGTGTATTATCCCTGTACTGTGACATCACTGTGTGTATTATCCCTGTACTGTGACATCACTGTGTGTATTATCCCTGTACTGTGACATCACTGCGTGTATTATCTCTGTACTGTGACATCAATGTATTTATTACTTCTGCAATGTGACGTCACAGTTCTGCATTGTCATTATTGCTGTACTGTGAAAATGAGTATTTCACCTGAATACTGGGACATGACTGTGTGCATTATTCTGTTTACTATCTCTGTACTATGACATCACAATTAATCTATTAATCCTTTGCTATGATCACCAGGGTCTTCGGCTAGAATTCTCATTGTAGTTCTATGAAATGATTTCCCATTACTGTCACAATTACATCAGTATTTCTCATCCTATGCATTGTATGCATTGTGCCTAAACAACGTGATACATTCTGTTGTGTGATTTAGTTCTGACGGTTCAGATTATTTCTTCGTCTATTCCGGTCATATAAATACATTCCAATAATGTAACAGTAATTGGCGTATGTTAGAAAAAGTCATGAAAATATCTGACAGCTCCGCTGATGGTTATATAAAAGTAACTTCATCAGTTCAGTGACTCATTGTGTGTAATGGCCTTGATAAAAAAAAAAAATTCACTTTCATAAACTTTTACAGTAAAATATATGCTTGGTATAAAGGCATGGGCATGTTGGTTGGGTGTCCTGCTTGTGGTCCTGCGCCGGCCCTTTAATTGCTGTATATTCTAGGCTGCCTGTTGTTTTTGTGACTTCAGCTCTTACAGATTGCAGCTTGTGGTTCACAGCATGAATTTTCCCATTAACAATGCTTAGTCAGCTCTGTAGAAGGGCCAGAAAGTCCAAAGGATACAAATGTCACCCCTCAATGGGGTCAGTCTGTGCACTGTGCTCCACTACACTTCTGCTGTACAAGAGATATTATGCTGCAAAACAAAGCAACCAGGAAAGAATGACTGATCGGGGGTCAGATATGGATGGCTGGGATGTCTCATATCTCATATCGCAGTCATCTTTGTACAGATTCTTTATATCTATCTATCTGAAGAATAGTATTAGTAGTAGTAATAGTAATGATATTTTTATTATAATTTTATATACCTTTTTTATATCATGGTAAACTCAAGACACTGTAGGAAATGTGTCACCAGAAAATTAACAATTTTTAATTTTAACATAACTTATACACATTTTTCATAATTTTTTTTTTTTTTTTAATTTTCACATCACTATCTAGATTTAAAAAAGTATTATATCCTTCAATTTTACCTCTGGCTACTAAGCCTAATTATAGACTGTCATTTGGCAATTACATAGTGACAAGACAGATGGTATTATAATTGAATATAATGCCTCTATAGTTAACAGTGCACAATATTGTATCCGATACTTATAACAGATGATGCCTTCAATTCCTAATGTAAACCCTTCCGTCCCGTAATTAGAATCCCCAAAATCTAACCCTCCTCTGTCCCCGCTCCCACATTACCCCACATGATATGATGCCATTTCAGGATAACTTTATAGGTCCAAGCACCATCCACATGTTACAGGACACCACTAGTGATGGCTCATAAAGTTTTGTTTGTGTAATGACAGTCACCTCTATTACAACATTGTCTGACCTCTGCATAAGCAATGCCGCCCCTGCTACCTCTTGTGTCACCCCCTCTACCTCCATAGATTGTAAGCTCTTGCGAGCAGGCCCCTCAGTCCCATTGTGTGAAATGACTTTCTCTGTAATGTATCTTTCTGTCTGTATCTGAACCCTACAAATTGTACAGCGCTGCGGAATATGTTGGCGCTATATAAATAAAATTCATTCATTCATTCATTCAGTGGATCGCTGTTAAATGACCATGACCATGCTGTAAAGCATATAAACAAATGCTGCTAAGGGTATGTTCACATGGAGGAATAGCTCGTGGAAACTTTTTCCGCCGTGTGAAAAATCTGCGCCGCTCCTGAACATTCCGTCACGGCATCCCGCTCCTGTTTAGGCCCACGGACACCGCGGCTTATTCAGCCTCAGAATCCGCAGCAAGATAGGGCATGACACTTCTTTTTTCTGCTACTAGCTACTAGTCTTTAGGGCTAGTTCACACGGTGATAAGTGTTGCGCATTTTCGTCCTGATGCAGGAAGCCACATCAGAATTGGACCAAAATGCACCTGCCACAACTGTCGCGACCTCCAACAGTTACGGCTTCCTGCTCTGGAGTAGGCCCAAATGAATGGGCCTAGACCGGAGGGTGCTGTCACGAGGCAGACGCCGGAGCTGACTCAGCCGCGGATTCCACCTGAAGAAAGAGCAGCTCGTTTCTTTTTTCTGTGAGCCGGAACATACCACTCGCAGAAAAACGGAATCTAGCGGTCTGCATAGACCTCTATTGTGAGGGGGCAGATTCTGACATGACTTCAACGTCAAAATCCGCCCCCTCTTGCCCCGTGTGAACGAGCCCTTAACCTTAAGCTATATATCCAGAATTGGTCTTAGCCTTAAGAAGTTGGAGGTGGAGAGGTGTGTATACAATAAAGTTATAACCTTTGGAGTTGGGTGATTTTTTGAACTCCACATATTCATGAAATCATCCTGCAATTCTAAGAGCTCGTTCACACGGGCACAGAGGGGGCGGATTATGGCGTGTAATCCATGTCATAATCCGCCCCCTCACAATGGTGGTCTATGGAGACTGCTAGTGTTGCCGCTAGTGGAAAAAAGAAGTGAGCTTCCCTTTCTTTAGGCGGATTCACCCACTGGGTGAATCGTCCACCTGGCGGCAGCAACCTCCGGTGTTGGCTCATTCATTTGAGCCGACTCTGGAGGGGGAAACTGCGACAGTTGTGGCAGGCGGGTTTTGACCCAAGAGTAACGCGGCTCCCTGCGTCACTCTCAGTTCCAAAATCCACCCCTAAATTCTCTGTTCCCAGTTTGGAAATGGTTACTTTTTTCCGCCGCATATCCATATAAATGAGTGTAAAGTCTGAAATCTTTCATGGGCAGGATCGATCCCATTACTTTATGCGTGGGATATCTCCATGTCCGCAGAATGCACTTAGTGGAACAAAAGAATATGTTATTGGTCATCATTTATGTTCATTTTATACATAATACGGGAGTCAATTTCTATTTACATACTGTAAATACTTCCAAATTCACTAAACTCCATTAGGCCGGCTCAGATTATGTTAATTTAATTTAAGTACCATTGTCCATTATGGTGTATGCAGTGAACGACTGCCAAATCGCGACCTGTAGGAGTAATGTATAGCTTCTGCATTAGCGGCTGTATCTGATTTGCTGCTCTGTGCTTTTACTGACTATAAACATGGTCTGAACGCTTACCAATAATGACATATTTTATTTTGGCTTTGTAATACAAGTCTATGCAGTAATACAAAAGCAGCGCTTACTTCATTGTAACTATTTAGTATCTTCCCACTCCGGCAGCCGGTTCTTACAGCACCGTGCTGCAGAGCAGGAAGGGGTTAAAGCCCAGCTTGCTTTGATCAATAAGGGGTTAAATCACTTGCATCCAATCTTCCAACTATTTTAAGAGTTTTAGGGTCTGGAGATATTTAGGAAGTGGCCAGAACTTACAGTAAGTACAGGCCAGTTCTATTATTAATGCTACAATCCAGTGAACTCTAAACTCTCAAGATGAAGACAGAGATGACAGATATTTGGCACGGGTAGACTATATATCTGATGTTTTGTGAAATCTTACGGGAAACCCAAATCATCTTATTTGTCCTTTTTGGTCATTAATCACAAAAGTCACCTTAATCTGTTTATGAAGATTCTACCATCAGTTCTGTTGCAACGTCCTGGGTATGAGGTCTTTCTGTTTTCTCCTTCACCTTTTTTGTCATTTCGTGTCGTCTTCTTCTTCATTGACCATGGTCCATGTTCTGCAGTCATAATTTCTACTTACTAAATTTTACACTGACATTTGCAGAATATTAGTTTGAATAGAGAAGATACTTCATGGCAGGCAGTGGCGGAACTACCGCCATAGCAGCAGAGGCAGTTCCCACAGGGCCCGGGACATTAGGGGCCCGGTGACAGCCGCTACCGCTGCTATCATTATACTCGGGGGTCTTTTCGGAACTCCGAGTATAATGATCGGTGGCCCGGGAGAGGTAAGAAACATAAAAAACACTGTTACTTACCTCTCCACGTTCCTGTCAGGCCTCTTTCCTTGTTGTCTGACATCTCTGACGTTACATGAACCCGGCCTGCGTCCCGGGTCATGTGACGTCCGACGTCATTGCAGAAGGACGGCAGCGGAGGCCGACAGCGTAGGAGGCGGGTGACAGATAAGAAACAGTAGCTTTTTATGTTTTTATTCCCCGGGTCTCCGATTATTATACTCTGGGGTCTGAAAAGACCCCAGAGTATAATAATTATTTATGGGTGTCCACAGTGGGACATAATAGTGTGTGCAGGGGACACTATGGGGCATAAGGCCGGGTTCACACGGAGTTACGTGCCGCGAGATTTGGCACGTAGACGCCGCGTGACCCTTTGCGTGCCGTACACGCTCCCATTCATTTCAATGGGAGCGGGGAGCGTATGCGCCGCGCTAGTTTGCGGCCGTGCATTTATTCACGGCCGCAAACTAGCGCGGCGCATACGCTCCCCGCTCCCATTGAAATGAATGGGAGCGTGTACGGCACGCAAAGGGTCACGCGGCGTCTACGTGCCAAATCTCGCGGCACGTAACTCCGTGTGAACCCGGCCTAATACTGTGTGCAGGGGCCACTATGGGGGATAATACTGTGGGCAGGGGCCACTAAGGGACATAATACTGTGTGCAGGGGCCACTAAGGGACATAATACTGTGTGCAGGGGCCACTATGGGGGATAATACTGTGTGCAGGGGCCACTATGGGGGATAATACTGTGTGCAGGAGCCACTATTGGGGAAAATAGCATGCGCAGGAATGCGTAGGAGGCGGTCGTTCGAGGTCTTCGGTGTTGGTCGGGGGGGGGGGGGGGGCATGTCAAAAGTTCGCCATGGGGCCCCGCCATTCCTAGTTACGCCACTGGTACAGAGATAATACACACAGTGATGTCACAGTACAGAAATAATACACACAGTGATGTCACAGTACAGGGATAATACACACAGTGATGTCACAGTACAGGGATAATACACACAGTGATGTCACAGTACAGGGATAATACACATAGTGATGTCACAGTACAGGATAATACACACAGTGATGTCACAGTACAGGGATAATACACACAGTGATGTCACAGTACAGGGATAATACACACAGCGATGTCACAGTACAGGGATAATACACACAGCGATGTCACAGTACAGGGATAATACACACAGCGATGTCACAGTACAGGGATAATATACACAGCGATGTCACAGTACAGGATAATACACACAGCGATGTCACAGTACAGAGATAATACACACAGCGATGTCACAGTACAGGGATAATACACACAGTGATGTCACAGTACAGGGATAATACACACAGTGATGTCACAGTACAGGGATAATACACACAGTGATGTTACAGTACAGGGATTGTAAGCACAATGATGTCATAGAGCTGAGATAATATACACAGTGATGTAAATGATGATGTTACAGAATTGATGTCAGATATAATATATTTTGCATCATAAAAGCAGAGATAATGCACCTAGTGATATTACAGTATTGGGATAAAATACACTTCTGCGTACAGCACCACAATAATGATGACATCACTCACAGTAACGGCATAATAAACACTGTATTATAACACTAATGATAATGCACACAGTGATGTCAAAGAGATAAAATACATTGCATTGCTATAGAAGTACAAAGATACAGGCTGTACAGGGAGAAGCAATAAAAAAGTGAGGTCATAGCATAAGAGCTAACAAAGACAGGCATTCCCTTACGTACTACAGCGGTCTTTCAACCTGTCCACCCCTTAGCGTTGTCGCTATGCTTGTTACCCTAGAATACAATACATTATAACTTGACACTAGGTTCACACTAGTGCTCAGATTTCTGTTCTTCAGGCACATGGGGACCCGAAAAACGGAAACCCAGTCTGCTTAAGGCTAAGTCCCACATTGTGGATACACAGCTTTTTTTGTTGCAGTTTTTTGAGCCAAAGTCAGGAGTGGATTGAGCAGAAGGGAGAAGTATAAGAGCTTCCTAGATATTCCCCATTTCTTTTGTAGATATACTTGGCTTTGGCTCAAAAAAATTCAACAAAAAAAGCTAAATTTCCACAACATGGGTTTTATGCTGGGTTCACACCAGCGTCTGGTCTCCTTTCTGCATGCAGAAGACGGAAACCTGTCAGATCGTGTCCAGCCATGAGCGCCGGTGAGCGTTTTGGGTATCCACGGCGAATCCATTTTTTTAAAACTGGACACAAAGTCCTGCATGTCTGACTTTGTGTCCGGTTAAAAAAATGGTTTCCCCCGCGGAGAGCCCAAAACGCTGACCGGCATACCTCCCAACTGTCCCGATTTCCGCGGGACAGTCACGATTTGGGTGACATGTCCCGCGGTCCCGGTTGGAGGGAGGTATGTCCCGACACATATGCGGCTGAAGCAAGGAGCTGACACAGGTCAGCTCCTCGCTTCGCCGCTGCCCGCCTCTCTCCCTGACACATGCGGCTGAAGCTGCTCGCTTCGCCGCTGCGTCTCTCTCTCACTGACACGTGCTGCTGAAGCGAGGAGCTGACCTGTGTCAGCTCCTCGCTTCGCTGCTGCCGCCGGCTCCTGGCTTGTACACATGCGGTTGAAGCGAGGAGCTGACACAGGTCAGCTCCTCGCTTCAGCCGCATGTGTCAGCGAGAGAGAGACGCAGCGGCAAAGCGAGCACGCGAGCAGCTTCAGCCGCATGTGTCAGGGAGAGAGGCGGGCAGCGGCGAAGCGAGGAGCTGACCTGTGTCAGCTCCTTCCTTCAGCCGCTTGTGTCAGTGAGAGAGGCGGGCAGAGAGCGGCGAGGGAGCGGAGGAGAAGGTAAGTTTAATGTGGAGGTGGAACGTGAATCTGGGGGCAGATGAAGGAGAGGACGGCATGACACTGGGGGCAGAGATGGAGCGGACATGAATCTGGGGGCAGAGATGTGGGACATGAATCTGGGGGCAGAGATGGAGAGGACATGAATCTGGGGGCAGAGATGGAGGGGATATAAATCTGGGGGCAGAGATGGAGTGGACATGAAACCTGGGGCAGAGATGGGGGACATGAATCTGGGGGCAGAGATGGAGAGGACATGAATCTGAGGGCAGAGATGGGGGAAATGAATCTGGGGGCAGAGATGGGGGACATGAATCTGGGGGCAGAGATGGAGAGGACATGAATTTGGGGGCAGAGATGGAGGGACATGAATCTGGGGGCAGAGATGGAGAGGACATGAATCTGAGGGAAGAGATGGGGGACATGAATCTGGGGGCAGAGATGGAGGGACATGAATCTGGGGGCAGAGATGTGGGACATGAATCTGGGGGCAGAGATGTGGGGACATGAATCTGGGGGCAGAGATGGAGAGGACATGAATCTGAGGGCAGAGATGGAGGGACATGAATCTGGGGGCAGAGATGGAGTGGACATGAATCTGAGGGCAGAGATGGGGGACATGAATCTGGGGGCAGAGATGGGGGACATGAATCTGGGGGCAGAGATGGAGGGACATGAATCTGAGGGCAGAGATGTGGGACATGAATCTGGGGGCAGAGATGTGGGGACATGAATCTGGGGGCAGAGATGGAGGGGACATGAATCTGGGGGCAGAGATGGAAGAGGGACATGAAACTGGGGGCAGATGAAGGGTGTATATGAAACTGGGGGAGAGATAGAGGGGGGGGACATATAATTTACGGGTGACTGTAGGAGGATTATACTGTGTGCGGGCACATGAAAAATTAACGGGTGGGCGGAGTCAACACAAAAGTGGGCGGGGCTAAATTTGCAGCGCCGCGCGTAGTGCGCCGCACATTTTGTCCCTCTTTCCATTCTTCAAAAGTTGGGAGGTATGCTCACCGGCACTCACGGCCGGACACTTTTCAAACCCATTCATTTGACTGGGTTTGAAAAATGCCGGCAGGTTTCCGTCTCCTGCCCAGTTTCGGGCAGGAAACGGAAACCTGAAAGCGGAGACCCTGGGGCGAAGGTATGAATGAGCCCTGAGTGTAAAAGTGGTTAAAAGTGCAGAAATTTGTGGACCCCTTAGACTATAATGCGGTCCAACGGGATTCCAGAGAGCAAAGTCCTGTTTGCACATCCCCTTTAAAGATTTTGGTAAAACCACATAGGTTACATATTTGATACAAGTTTTCTGCAACACGCAGCATTTGCACAATTGTACCCCTTAATAGAATTTAATAGAAAACTAACTCTTGTGTAACTTTATCCCACATCTTACATTTGGAGCAAGAAAAGCTCTGCCGCTTCCCGGCGACTAAAGTCACAGCTGAGTGCAACGCAAGGTGAATGGAGCCTTGTATGGCACTTGCAGAATCAATTAGGTATTGGGGGTTTCTTTATCATACGGTAGCCCCCCAGAGATAAGAACTGTTTTTCCAGGTCCCAGCTCATTCTGATGGAGTTATGAGCAGATGATTCCTAAGATTCTCTGCTAAGGTTTAAGACATATAAGACATTCAGTGGAGCAATATACTTCATACACCTCATAAACTTAGTGATGCAATCTCTGAAGACTCGGAGCTCAGTATATGTGGATGTTCTCAATATACTTGTTCTACACATATTTATATATTGCCTTGATTTTCCATTAATACCCATGAGACATAATGGAGTCTCTCTGTTGTGTGAAATCTAGAACACGTTCTGACCTATATCCTGATATATATTATAAAACAACTATTTTTGCTTCATAATGTTTATATTAATAGATTGCTATTAAAGGAGCAGTTCGTCATATAATCCCAGGGTTAAAGGAGTTTCCAGACTAAGTAACGGATGACCTATGCTTAGGATAGTTCATGTAAATCAGCAGGGTCCGACACATAGACCACCAGTGTTTGGTTAAGTGCAGCAGGGCCGTACATCTGAGCAGTGGTTGTGCTAGGTATTGCAGTTCAGTAGGGCTCGGAAAAGATCGGATTCCGATCAGCGATCGAGTAAATTTCACGATCGCGATCGGAATTCCGATCCCGATCTTTGCCAGTGGGATCGAGGTCATAGGTTATCTCAAGATAGGCTCAACCCTAAAAGACTTTTCCCATAGAGAAGCATTCACTAGGGCTGGAATATGATCGGAAATCGGATTTTAAAATCGATCCTGAAATATCAAGATCGGCTCAACCCTATCTATCAATCTATTCACTTGAATGGGACTGAGCTGTGATCAAGTTATGTGATTGATGAATGTGATGCCTTTGAAGTAGATGGAGCACCACTGTTGCTTCATTCAGCTGATCTGTTCCCAGGTGGAACCGAACAACAGTAACCTAGCATCAAAGTGACTAGCTACAATTTTACATTGCAATAAAAAACGTCAGAAATCCAGTGGAACAGAATTTAAAGGGGCTCTATCAGCAAAATCATGCTGATAGAGCCTCACATATGCGTGAATAGCCTTTAAAAAGGCTATTCAGGCACCGTAAATATTATATTAAACTACCCCCCATTTTAAAATAAAACCCTAGAAAAGAATGTGCTCTACTTACGCATCGTGCACGCTGGGCGGGCATTCAGGGTGCACCATCTTTTTCATCCACGCCTCTTCTTCCTGTGATGTCCTCGGGTCCCGTCTTCCTCCGGCGCTCGCGAACTGACATTGATATAAAAAAATAGCCTGGGCGCATGCGCAGTAGCATGCGGCTTCTACTACGACTACTACGCATGCGCCCAGGCCATTTTTTTTTAATCAATGTCAGTTCGCGAGCGTCGGAGGAGGACGGGACCCGAGGACATCAGAGGAAGAAGAGGCGTGAAGAAGAAGACACACCCTGAATGCCCGCCCAGCGTGCACAATCCGTAAGTAGATAACACTCTTTTTTAGGGTTTTATTTTAAAACGGGGGGTAGTTTAATATAACATTTACGGTGCCTGAATAGCCTTTTTAAAGGCTATTCACGCATATGTGGGGCTCTATCAGCATGATTTTGCTGATAGAGCCCCTTTAAAGGGTATCTGTCAGGGTGATTTGGGACACTAAACCACACACATTTCCTTAAGGTAGATGGGTTTAGTGTTTTGTAAAATCGTTCATTGCCCCTGCTGAAAAAACACAACACTTGTTGGGTGTAGCTGGAGAAAGCAGATTTCGGCTTCACTGCGCATGCACCAAAACTTGAGCACCAGTGCAGTGATGGGTTACTGGGTGGTTTAATATCCCAAATCGCCCTAACAGGTTCCCTATAACACCAGTGTGTACAGATTCGAAACACGATGTATACGGGATTGTCAGTGGGATTGTCTAATAATTTATGACTATGAATGTGATTATATTTGTCAGTTTCTATTATTCCTATACGTTCGGTATAACGTTAATTCTTCTTTGCGGTTTTGTTTTCCAAAGATTAATTTAATGTCAAGATTTTTGTATAAATTATAGAAGAAAAAAAAAATCCATTTCGCTTCTGTTATTCTTGTCGCTGCTTCTAATATGTAACATAATAATACAGCAAACTAGACGGCGCGCGGTGCCAGATTTCAGCACGCTGTTTGCCTTAGATGACTGTGTTCAATTTTTGCAGTGTAATTGGAGATAGCGTTATTCTTGTTGCCTCTATTGAGATCCTTAGATTAACAAACTGCAGCGCCAGCATAAATCTCTCCATAGCTTTTTTTTCCATTTAAAGTACAGCTTTTTCTATTTACCTCCAGGCCAATGACACTTTCTACAGCTCCACTTCCTATGGGAGATAAAACTTTTTTTTTTTTTGTATCTGGGTAAAATACTGCAAGCTCTACCTAATTCCAAACACTGTGCGAAAGGCTTGTAATCTTGAGACATGGCAGGCGCGGGGGTCTGGGAACTGTTTCGAAATTGTAATGAAGCCAATGGGACAATAAAGTAAACATGGAGACTGGAGAGATGACATGAAGATCGCATTTCTCAATCCGTTGTACATGTTTCGGTAATAATCAGATTGGGCAATGACAGTGATGGCGGTAGTGAATATAAAATACGTTTGTATACTGGTGGAGGGTAAGCAGAGGAGTCCCTGGGTCCTGAGTCTTATCTTTACAAGATATTTATATAGTGATCCCATTTGTGTACTTTATCAACAAGACATTCCAAGATAAGGAACAGGAAACAGGAGCCAAGAGAGATAAGAATGGATGGAGAATACCAGCGCCTAGAAGCATCGGTATATTTCATGGGCATGGAAGAACCGTAGTTAAAGGGGTTGTCCTATCACAAGGATCCTATCTATACTGCTAGTTTATGTGGATTTAAGACTTTTCCTAAATGCATTGCTTTATCAAAACTGCTATGTTTGGCCGCTATCTTAATTTATTCACTTCATTGTTTACACTCCGTTTCTATGGCGCTTAGGATTATCTGCTCATTTGTCAAGTGATGTAGCTGTCTGCTCTGAGGGGGGGGGGAGGGGCTGGGAGAAGCGCTGAGCTTTTTGGGAAACTCCGCTACTTAAATGACACAGATAGGGGAGGTGAGAGCTCCGGGATTTCTGAGCTCTTATCAGTCGGTTTAATTGAATTTAGCTGATAAGGGCTGAGATAGGGAGTCCGTTACCCCTGTATGTAATGCAAACTGACTCAAATCCAGCTGTGCTACATCAGCTTCACACTGTGGTAATTTATTTACAACCAATCCTGTGCAAGAGAAACCCCGCCCACCAATGTGCTGAGAAAAGCAGGAAGTGAAGAGAGCACACTAGCCTGCAGGTTAGTGAACAAGCGTTGTGGGAATACCCCTTTAAAGGGGTTGTCTGGGGAGTATATTTATTTACTTGTATAGCACCTACATATTTCTCAACGCTTTTACAGACATTGTCAGTCGCTGTCCCATATAGGGCTCACAATCTAAATTCCCTACCAGTATGTCTTTGGAGTGTGTCGGGAATCCAGAGTACTCAGATCAAACCAACGCAATCATGGGGAGAGCATACAAACTCCTTGCAGATGTTGTCTTTGGTTGGATTTGAACCCAGGACTCCAGCGCTAAGCACTGAGCCACCATGTTTATATTGACTTACCTGATGTGATGGGTGATATGATGGACCAGGGGATTCCAGTCTCTTCTCATTCTCTTCTGAAACCCAGACTCCATCGCTCCTTCATTGATCTTACAGATAATTAATTACATTAGCTTTGGGGCTGGCTATAAAATAGGGGGACAGAGCATACGGGTAGTGGAGTGACCTGGGGTTTGGATCGATGCATCCAATCACATGTCTCCATTGTTGTGACAAGGTCAGAACCCTGGTCCTTCATCATCCGCCAGATAGGTAAGTCAGTTTAATCTGCCCAAACAACCCCTTTAAAGTGCCTGTACACACACAGGTAATGCTTATGATATGACTGGCCATGCATAGCTGTTGGGGGAACACTTGGGTGACAACTGGCTCTCTTGATAACCAATAAACATTCACTCTTAGTTCAGCTATGATCATCTGCTCTCAATAGGAAAAGGTGAGAAAGTCACTAGTAGATACTTCTGGCAATGGCTTACAGATGTGTCTCCTAGAGCTCACACTGCAACAGATTCAAGCCAAACTTTCCAAAGGTTTCGGACTCAACCAAAACCTAAAACTTTGAGTATTCACCACTAGAGTTGAGTGAGTACTGTTCAGATCAGCCGATCCGAACAGCACGCACGCATTGAAATCAATGCACGCAGCTGGCACACGGCGGGTTAAGTGGCCGGCTGCCATCAAACCGGAAGCACCAGGTGCTTCCATTCATTTCAATGCGTGTGTGCTGTTCGGATCGGCTGATCCGAACAGTACTCACTCAACTCTATTTACCACTCATAACCAATGTTATACTCTGGGGTCTCAACGGGGACCAAATGTTACCCTAAACCCTCCTTGTGAATGGAGCGTCAGTGCACTTGTATCACAGGCGCCCTATTCACTGCTATGGGGTTCCTGGGAATGTAATCTTCATCTGCAGCCCCATAGAAGTGAATAGAGTGCCGGTCATGCAAGTGCACCAGGAGGCTTTAGGGAGGCTTTCTCCTGGTCAAACACCCAGCAATTTGACACATCAATGATTACCATGATGACATTGCCCCTTTCTCCTGGGAATTCGCACTATAACCTACAGGACCCTTGTACTGAGAAATAAGATAAGATAAGATAATCCTTTACTAGTCCCACCATGGGGAAATTCAGTGTGTTACAGCAGCATGGATAATACAGTAATACATTACAAGAAGGAACACATACAAGCTCATAGCAGATAGAAGATACTAGGCCTCAGAGCAACTAAGAAGAAAAAGAAAGACTCAGGATCATTTAGTTCTCTGTGCAGAGTGATCTTCACTTGGCCTGGTGTAGATTATACAGCCTGACCGCGGTTGGGAGGAAGGACCTCTAATAGCTCCTTCTCACACTTGGGGTGAAGCAGTCGGTCACTGACAGTGCTGCCCAGTGTTATCACGGATTTTAGACAGTGAGGACCCTGCACATAGCTTGTATAGTTTGTCCAAAATATCAACTAATACATTAGTTTAGATTTTATTATGTTTGTATCAAAAGTGACGTCTGGCAACACAGGAGCCCATCTACAACATATCACCCACGATGGCTAACAGAGGAGAGTATGTTTTGTACACGGTCTATGGCTCTCATACTGTATTATCCAACTGACAGATGTAAGCATTCCCATCGTACAGGAAACAGCGAAAATGTTTCTTGTCACAGTACTTACAAGAACACAAGGCCCCGGACCTGTCAGCCGCATGTCGTTGACAGCTCCATGAATTCCGTCCTGCTGTACACCATATTTTTTTCGCACCAGCAGTGCACCTCCAGATCTGGTCCTTCTCCAAATAATTTGCGTCCTGCCAAATCCAATAACAGTGACATGTTATGGCCTGGAAAAATGGGTTGGATGTCACTGTTATGTGGACACAGTTCTGAACTAACATGTGATCACTTTATGGGCACAGTGTATGGTCACTGCATGGCATTATATGGGCACTGTATGGTATCATATGGGCACTGCATAACATTGTATGGGCACTGCATGGCATTATATGGGCACTGTATGGTATCATATGGGCACTGCATAACATTGTATGGACACTGCATGGCATTATATGGGCACTGCATGGAATTATATGAGCACTGCATAACATTGTATGGGCACTGCATGGCATTATATGGGCACTGCATGGTATTATATGGGCACTGCATAATATTGTATGGGCACTGCATGGCATTATACGGGCACTGCATGGTATATGGGCACTGCATAATATTGTATGGGCATTGCATGGCATTATATGGGCACAATATATGGGCAGTGCATGGTATTATATGGGCACTGCATAACACTGTATCGACACTGCATGGCATTATATGGGCACATTATATGCGCAGTGCATGGCATTATATGGGCACTGCATGGTATTATGTGGGCTCTGCACAACATTGTATGGTCACTGCATGGCATTATATGGGTACATTATATGGGCACTGCATGGCATTATATGGGCACATTATATGGGCAGAGCATGGCATTATATGGGCACATTATATGGGCAGTGCATGGCATTTTATGCCCCCTGAATAACAGTAGTGTAGGAAGAAGCTTATTGTAAAGTTTTCCTACAGAACAGCTGCATCTACTGTATGTTTTCTTCTTGTCGCTTTCAGTTCACGGTCCAGGTTTTCTCCGAGCGACTCAATTCTCATGGTATATGGAGAGTGAATTGCATCACATCTGGCTTGTAGCCCTGCGATAACAGCACATAAAGCTTTTAAGGACAGGTCATCTAGGAGAGCAGGTTAGAGGTTTCCGCTTGTCTGCTCACTTTATCCACTGTATCAGCTGAGTTTTAAGTTCACTCTGTAATTTCCTTCTACATTCCTACCGAGAGGTTAAGGGACGGTGACCGCAAAGTGTGAGAAATATCATGATGAAATGAGGATTATTGGCCATTGTGTTGTCAAGAAACAGGTTCTCTTGTTTCCAAGCAGGAAAGGATATTGTTGGCTGAGCGCTTGTTATACGGTAGATATAAGGTCGATGGATCCTGTACTAAAAACTCAAGATATATAAGACTATTTTATTCATATTCAGTCTAAAATTTACACCAGCGGTGTAACTAGGAATGGTGGGGCCCCGTGGCGAACCTTAGATATGCCCCCCCCCCCCCCGAAGATCTCGACCGAGCCCCTCCTACGCATTCCTGCGTGCTCTATTTTTCCTCATAGTGGCCCCTGCACACAGTATTATCCCCCATAGTGGCCCCTGTACACAGTATTATGTCTCATAGTGGCCCCTGCACACAGTATTATACCCCATAGTGGCCCCTGCACACAGTATTATACCCCATAGAGGCCCCTGCACACAGTATTATCCCTCATAGTGGCCCCTGCACACAGTATTATCCCCCATAGTGGCCCCTGAACACAGTATTATGTCCCTTACTGGCCCCTGCACACAGTATTATGTCCCTCAGTGGCCCCTGCACACAGTATTATCCCTCATAGTGGCCCCTGCACACAGTATTATCCCCCATAGTGGCCCCTGCACAAAGTATTATGTCCCTTACTGGCCCCTGTACACAGTATTATCCCCCATAGTGGCCCCTGCACACAGTATTATGTCCCTTACTGGCCACTGCACACAGTATTATGTCCCTCAGTGGCCCCTACAGGAATAAATACTGTCACGTCACCGCTATACCAGGACAATTGTGGATAAAAAGTCTGGTCATGTGCATTACAATTTAGTAACTCCATGTGCCTCATATTAATAGCAGTTAACCCCATCATGTCCCTCACATTAACCCTTGTGTACCTCACATAAGAGTTACTGATTTGTGAGAGACATGGAGGTAATAATAAAGTATCTTCATAATTATTACTCCCATATGTCTCACATATTAGCTCGTTCACACAGAGTAAACGCGCCGCGCATTGTAGTGCGTTTACGGCGCGTGTATGCCGCGTTTTTTTACGGTGCGCGATTACGCCGCGTTTACGCGGCTTTAACGCGGCGTAATCGCGCACCGTAAAAAAACGCGGCGTACACGCGCCGTAAACGCGCCACAATGCACGGCGCGTTTACTCCGTGTGAACGAGCCCTTATGGTGAGTTTCTTCTGCTCCTTCTCTTGTGTGCAGGATGGGAGGAGCTCGACAGGGATAAGCCCCGCCTCCTGGGCTCTCCTCAGCCCTCTCATTGGTGGGCAGAGGACAGCCAGAGAAAGGGAGGGGGGAGAGAAAGCGTCCTGAGAGCGCTGAGAGGAGCCAGACCTGCAGCTCCGGCATCGGCTCCTGTGTATCAGCCTTTGCTGCAGCATCGGACATATACTTTCCCTATATTAATAGGTAAAGTATTCCACCAACAGGGGGCCCCTACAAGTGCTGGGGCCCTGGGCAGTAGCCAAGTTTGTCCCCCCTAACGCCGGCCCTGCTTACCTCTCCCGGGCCGCCGATCATTATACTCAGTCCGAAAAAACCTCCAAGTATAATGATAGCAGCGGTAACGGCTGTCATCGGGCCCTGTGGCAGCTGCCTCTGCTGCTATGGCGGTAGTTACGCCACTGATTTACACCCAACATGGCTATTTACATGCACTTTTGGTACAGACAAACCTACATATTGGCAAAGGAGCTGCCAGAAATCAGTGCTGTTATCTATAGAGGTGTTATCTTCTATTGACCTGTTCTGTTCCAAAAGGATAAAACCTGCTCTATAGTCATCGGAGACCTCTGGAGAGCCTCGGCCTTCACACTCGGCGGTGTGTATTAGGCCTTAGGTTGGATGGGGCCCTATACAGTAAACTTTATTAACACCCTCCCTCGCTTTTGATGTACAATGTAGTACAGTAGCAAAAATACAGTCATATAAATAATACTACCACAATGTGGCCTCAACAACAATGTCCAGTCAGTGAAATAAAGAATGGACCTGCATTACCTCCAGTTGCCATCCCATAGCTTTGTCACCAGTGGTGTGACTAAAGTCTTGTGGGCCCTGGTGCAATCTTTTACCTGGGGCCCCCTAACTCATCCCTATAGGGAATTCCTGGTAGTGATGCTAAGGAGTGAATCCACCTTAGTGTGGTTCGGGTAATCTGTGGGTCTCCTTGGTTTATGGGCCAGATGGAAGCTGCAATCTCAGTACTAATACCAGTGCTTAAGGGTCCCCTAAGACTCCTGGGCCCTGGTGTGACTGTACCCTCTGCACCCACTCAAGTTATGCCCCTATTTGTCACTTACGTGGTAACTTACCCATACACTTCTCTTGTCTAGAGTATTGTTTTTGGAAAACAATGGCTTCCACTGCTCTTCTCTATGTAATACCTATCCTAGATGTGTCCTCTGCTACTGCAGGGAAGGAGGAAGTGTAGCCAGCAAGGTTGGGTTCGGTCAGGGCTTAACATCATGGTTTCGAGTCAGGTTGTTTATTTAAGTGACAGGATTTTTGAGGTTGCACTAAAGCTAGAAGATGGAGCAGAATAACTTGTCTTCTCAGCTACTCCACCTTCTTCCGATATTAGTGCAACCGTGATCACTGTCTCAGAAATCCTATAAGGGATATGCACAATCTGTACAGAAAACAGGACACTAAGTCCCGCCACAACTCTGTCCACTCCACTCATTTTCAATGACAGCCAAAAATAAACACTGCATCTTACTAACTGGGGGATTCACTGGTTCCCCAGTGGGCCAGTCCGACCCTGACTATGGGGCATAATACTGTATGCAGGGGCCACTATGGGGTATAATACTGTGTGCAGGGGCCACTATGGGGGATAATACTGTGTGCAGGGGCCACTATGGGGGATAATACTGTGTGTAGGGGCCACTATGGGGGATAATACTGTGTGCAGGGGCCACTATGGGGCATAATACTGTGTGCAGGGGCCACTATGGGACATAACACTGTGAGCAGGGGCCACTAAGGGACATAATACTGTGTGCAGGGGCCACTATGGGGCAGAAGTGGGTTAGAAGAGCTTGTTGTACCCTACAAACATTGCTTGCCTTATTGAGATAGCTATATAATTCCATTTCATATAAAGCCTCCCATTTCTAGATTCCACAAACACAACTTGCCTGTGTCCGTCACTTTTCTCCTTTTCACCATCGGCAACTTTTCGCAGAGATTCAATAAGGCAATAACCGGGGCATTAAACCAAATCTCATTATGCAGATTCATGTCTCTTATTTAAACAAGTATTGATAAACTATTTAAAGCTCTTTGGGTATCTCTAGGTAAAGTAAAACACGGGCTCAGTCCTATTAGTTTTGCGGAGAGCAGGCAATAGATCAAGGTATTGGTTTAATAATGGCTTTCCTGGCATAGATTTTTGAGTTAAGACATTTCACTAATTTTCAATCACTATGAAATAATCTCCTCATTTATTACGTGCATAAGCATTTTTAGGACGTGATGCATCATAAAATTCTGCAAGCGTACTGAAGTTTTTTTTTTCTCCTTTATAAAGCATTTAGTGCAAATCTTGTTATGATGAATCACGACATCATAGAATCATCTCGGTAACCAAGTTATTACTTTGTGTGTTAAACCCCTTACAAATAATATTACGCACGTTGGGTTAAATGGGCTGATGTCATTAGAAGATATGAAATTCACATCTATATCGATCACCGTGAAATGAGCTAAGAGCGTTAAATATCAATTGGATTGTATCATCCATAACATGTTGAAGGGGGGAGGATGATATTTTATATGAAATGGTATGTCCCCAATCACATAAAGTATAAGTACATTATTATTTATTTTTTTCATAAGGGAGCAAACTTTGCAATATACTTCACTAAAGAAACTTCCTGTATTACTTCTTTCTTTGCATCTTGTCTGAATGATTTTGATCCTGTTACAATGAAGTCTATGGAGACAGAGATTTGAGGTTGTCTATAGTGATTCCTGATAACTCAGCAGTCTTGTGAATTCAACTGTCTCTCTGCTTTAGGGAACTCACCTCTTCCTTCCTCTTTCCCTCTCCATAGACTTCTATTATAAAGATTTCCTCTGTGTTAAGACAAGAACCTAGAAAAAGTGTTGAGTATCCCTCTTGTTTTGGTGGCTGGTATGAGATACTTCTTGAGTTTTTTTGAGTTTTTTCAGAATTAAAAAAAAAAAATCACTTTTTATTTTTATGCAAATGATCAAAAAAGGCCTTGCTTTCCATCAATGGGCTTCACTATCTGCTACTGCTAACTGATGCTCAGTTCTGCCTTGTGCATGTCTGATGATGACATACTGCACCCGGAAGTGAAGGAAGCTGGCTTCAGATAGGGGCAGCATCAGACAAGGAGAGAGATGTCAGTCAACTAGTGGGGGTGAAGCTGAGCTGCACTTAGTTGCAGTAGATAGTGAAGCCCATTGATGAAAGCAAACCCGTAAAGCCCCTTTTCTGCTTCTTTTCATAGGTATAACAGGATCATTTTTACAAGAATGGAGCAGCGGTCCTGAATAAGAAATACATCATCGTAAACTATGCCAACAGCCCTACAAGGTACTGGGATTAGTTTATATCTCAATTTTCTGCTGACAGACTCCCTTTAAAGTAGCATCAGTGTAAATGACCAGTGAAAACCAAAGGGAAACTGGCTTATTGCCCATACCAACCAGCAGCACGGCTTTCATTTTTCAAGAGCCATATTTGAGATGTGCTTACATAGTGTGACATCGAAGCAAGAAAAAGCTTTTAGCATGTTAGAATTTACAAGTGTGATTTGGGGTCTCTGTAGTGACAATACAGCGAAACTTTCAGAATCTACTGTATTTGCTAAATGTGCTTGAAATAGAGTCTGCACTTTGCATAAGGGGGCAATACAAAACCTTTGCGTGTTTAAAGTCCATATCCAAGGATATGGAACACGTCACCAGTCTGCTATATTACTGATGGAAATGGAAATCGACCATTTGTAGTGAGTCGATCAAACACAGATGCGTCTGTAGGTGCGTCTGTTCGTGTGAATAAATATGTATTATAAATACAGAGGCTTTTGCACCATTCTCTATGAATCACCCTATATATCAGGGGTCGGCAACCCCTGGCACGCGTGCCAAGACTGGCACGCGAGGCATATTTTGCTGGCACGGCAGGCAGCCCGCAACTTTCATACACTAATCGAGAGAGAACGTCCTTTCAGTGCTCTGCTAGAGCTGCGGTGTAGGACACGCCCCCTTCTCTGACTGCCCACCAATCAGAGGTGAGCCTCTCACTGCACGGGATAAGGGCTCCCTGGACCTGCTGCTGCAAGTGAGGAGCTTCTGCCGTCTGCAGCCCTGAGGAGGAGAGAAGCAAAGTCAAAGTAAAAACACCAGTTACGTGTGTGTTACTAACTATTCTTATTACTGTCAGGCATTTGGTTTTATTAATTTAGTTTTAGTAACTCCATGTGCCTCACAGTAATAGCAGTTAACCCCATCATGTCCCTCACATTAACCCCTGTGTGGCTCACATAAGGGTTACTGATGTGTGAGACATATGGGGTACTAATGAAGGACCTATATAATGAAGATGTTCACTTATTACCTCCATATGTCTCACATATCCGTGTCAATTATGTAAAGCACACAGGGGGTTAATGTGAGGGACATGATGGGGTTAACTGCTATTAATATGAGGCACATTGAGTTAACCTGCAATGCACATGACCAGACTCTTTATCTACAACTGTGGATAAAGTACAGACCTATATATTTCAATTGACCCATATATACAGCCACTCTTTTTGTGGCTGTGTATCTGGGCCAAATTGAAGAGCTGAAAACTATGGAGCAGGTCATATATGTGTCCTATACATGTCCTATACATCCCCTATATCTGTCTTCATTTGCAGCCCTGTCAATTCATTTTTAACATATAGGTCAGTGAAAACCACATGCGTGCCACTTGTATGCAGGAGGCGTAAGGCTGAGGCCCCACGTTGCAGAAACGCAGCGTTTTTATTGCAGATTTTCATGCGGTTTATTTCAACCAAAGCTAAAAATGGCTACAGAGGGAATGGGAAATATATAGGGAGCTTCTTATACGTCTCCCTTCTGCTCAATCCACTCCTGGCTTAGGCTCAGAAAGACACAGCAAAATATGTAACAAAAAAAGCTGTGTTCCCTGTGCCTCAGCCTTAGGCTAAAGCCCCACGTTGCAGAAACAGCTTTTTTTCGTTGCAGATTTTGCTGGGGGTTTTTTTAGCCGAAGCCAGGAGTAGATTGAGCAGGAGGGAGACATATAAGAAGCTTCCTATATATTTCCCGTTCCTTTTCTAGCCATTCTTGGCTTTGACGGGAAAAAAAACGCAGCTAAATCTGCAATAAAAAAAGCTGCATTTTTGTAATGTGGGGCCTCAGCCTTAGTGTGATTCTATTGGGTGGTGACACTGTAACTAGATGCAATTATAGCCAGTTCCTGGGCACCAGTGCGGCCACTTTGTTGAAAGTGTGACACCCATTAATTCCTGGCCGGGGTTTTGCTGTTACTGCACCGCCAGGAACTAAAAGTGACTGAAATTAATCTGCGTTTCACTTAGGGAGCGTTCACACTACCGTCTGTGTCCAACAGCTAGTGTCCGCTGCTAATGTCTGTTCAAAATGTTGTGCGGACATTAGCAGCGGACACTAGCTTACAGAATACTGAAGTTACTAACAGCCGAGGACTGAATGGAGCATACAGGTACATTGTGTGTCAGCTCTTTACAGGTGTTACCTCACTCTGCTCCCAGTCATATACATTACCACTAATTGTGGGTTACACATGTACTTACATTGCTTCTAATAGAAAAGAACATGTATATCCAGGCAAATAGTGGTAAGCGCATGTGGCTTGGATCACAGTATGACAGCACCCCTGTGCTATATGACTTTAGTGTAGGTGTCGTCGGCTTTACAATTATTGCCCGGCACTCCGAGGACCTCATCTTTGATTATTTAATTTAAATCGGCACGCCAAACAAAAAAGGTTGCCTACCCCTGCTATATATATTGTGGGGAATTGCTCAGGTAGATGCTTGTAGTAGTGCAGGAAACAGGGACACAGACACTGGGTTGCACTTAAGTTCAGGCTTTATTCACTTGCGGTGCATAAACTGCCTTTGCAAAGGCACAAATAACCAAAACAAAGCCTTCTCGGCTGAGAACTAACTAAACATAACAAAACTTTTCCCTGACTATACAGGAGCCTGGCTACCAGACTCCCGCCTTGGCAACAACAGGTGACACAGTACTTGCTTTGTAGGTTGGATCTGGACAGGTCAGCTCTGTTAATGTGGTCCCACACTCCTAGTCCTCACACACAGACTATATCAGGCCTTGATTACCCAGCTGACCTCCCTGGTGTGGGTCTTACCATACACCCTTTAGCTGCCTGGCTGGAACATACCTGTCTTCCCAGACCCTTCACTTTCTCACACTATATACATATATGTGTATATCCCTTACATACAATCATACAATTGGACAAATATTGTTGCGCATGGTTAATAATGGACATAAAATCTCAATACAGTATCTTTATAGGATGGCTGGATGCCTGCAGTATATCAGTATTCACATGGAATGTAGACAGAGACTCCTCATCTCAGACTCATAGCTAATCCTTCATTTGATCTCTATACACTTGCCGTGTTTTCCTATCTCTTACAGTGAGATCTTGAAGTGTTCTTTAAATACCTTACTGATTATGAAATTCTCCGAGTTTTATGACTCCCTCTTGTCTTTAGTCAAGTGTGAAACAATGTTTGTTTTATGTGTTAATAAATTTTCTCTTCCCACATTTTCTGAGAACTTTACACATGTATAAATTGTTTTTACATGGTAGCTAAAAAAACACCTAAATGGTCAATAGGTCTAAAGTTTTTGTACTTTTAACTGTTTAGTTTTCAGTATCTGCAGATTATGTTGTTATGTGTTTAGCCGACCATAGATGTCACATTTGTTGGCTGAATTTATGGGAATTTGGAGGGACCGGCCAAGATTCTCGGCCAACAAGGAGAAATGAAAAATGGACTATTGTTCTACAATCCCAAGCCTCAACAGTCCCTCAAGGCATTTGGAAAGTTAGAAGAGGCTCATAGAGAACATGGACCCACCGTGGAGCCCAGTGGAGGTGAGTAACACTGCTTCTTATGCTTAGTTACCTCCCCTTGTCCTCCGATAATTATACTCTGAGGGTCTGAAGAGACCCCAAATAGTAGTTTGTTGATGGCAAACCACCAAATTTTCAGGTTCTGCACTGATGGGTCCATTATACTATGTGTGGGAGCTGTCAGAGTCTGGGGTTGCTAGATGGGGTGGCATAGACACACAAGTCCAGTTTCTTTAGTCCAAAACAAAGGTAGAGTTTATTTTCACTCAAAAAGGTAATGCAGCAACAAAAGGAAACAATACAAAAATAAATACCTGCCCGGCTAGTCTCTAACTAAACAGAGAATAGGTTACCTCACCTAGAATAACAGAAATCCAAAAGCCAGTTGAATCCTTCAGGACACAGCTCCAAAAACATGACCTCTCTCTTTGGCTCTCCAGCCAAACTCTGCCCCCAGTCTGCTGCTGGAGCTGGCTTCTTAAGCCTCCTTGACGAGGAGACTCTCTGCAGCTGAGTCGCTGCCGGAACATCCACCAAAGTGTGGACTGGAGGGGGGTGGAATGACAGGTCCCACTACCAATCCTTCTTGCCATTCCTAAAAATCCAGCCCAGTAACTGGAACTTTGAAATAACCCTGAGCAGACAATAGTTATCTGCTGAGAAATGTTCTTTCTGGAGTTTTCTCATCTCACCCACCTTAGTAGTCTGGGTGAGATGTACACCCTCTCCATTACCTGGCTGGCCATCGGCTTACAGAGCACTCAATGGCACATTCTACTGTGTGGGGGCACTGACGTGGCCATTACATAATTGCTACTGAAGACTCCAAACAAAGCCTTATTTTATTAACAGTTCTAAGAGATCGCTACTATGGGGGTCCTTGGTAGTAAAGTTTTCTCACTAGGTCAGATTTCTAACACAAAACCTATGACTTTTTATGATCTGCATGACACTTTTATCAAATGAGGCATAGTGGGCAGGATTGAGCTGATCTTGAGATTTCAGGATCGATTTTAAAATCCAATTTCTGATCATTTTCCAGCCGATACTGATCACGATTGTGAAATTTGTTCAATCCCCGATCGAAATCCGATCTTTTCTGATCCCGATCCTCCACCCTAGTCAATGCTTCTCTATGGGAAAAGTCACTTTTAGGGTTGAGCCGATCTTGAGATAACCTCTGACCTCAATCCCACTGGAAAAGATCGGGGTCGGAATTCCAATCGCAATCGTGGAATTTACTCGATCGCCGATCGGAATCCAATCTTTTCCAAACCCAACCCTAATGGTGGGTAAAAATGGGCAAATTAGTTGATAACAAACTTGATTCTACCTGAACATTCCAAAATTTCTGTTTTTTAACAAAATTGAAAAACTTTGGAATTTATCTCAGTTGAACAAAAATGGTCCATGACATCATGATGCCCGGTGTGTCCTTGTAACTGTGATTGGGCCTCAGTGGTGACCCCAGGCACGTGATGTCACAGGAGAGCATCGAACACCACAAGGAGGCCCTAAAAAGGTAACAGAAGGTGAGTATAAATGTTTTTTTATTAGCTCCCCCTGAGAGAAGAGACCCCACAGTATAAAAATTTCACATCTGATTCTATCCAAAGTCAGACTGAAATGAATCTGAAGAATCTCCAGAGAGTCGCCCATCTTTAGTGGTTGGGTGCATCCATTTGCCCATCAATGTCCCTTTCATTAATGCACTTTTCAGCCATAAATGATGTCCAAAATCTATGTTAACAAAGAGCTAGCTTTTGCTTAGGTGCACTGACCCCAGAGGATGACTAGCTTGTAGAGATGAGCGAGTAGTATTCGATCGAATACCTCCCCGCCATAGATATGCGTGTAAGAGGCCGAACACCAAGGGGTTAAACACATCGAATACCTCCCCGCCGTAGGTATGTGTGTAAGCGGCCAAACACCAAGGGGTTAAACGCATCGAATATTTGATGCGCTTAACCCGTTGGTGTTTGGCCACTTACACGCATACCTATGGCAGGGAGGTATTCGATCGAATACTACTCGCTCCTCTCTACCAGCTTGGAGCCAAACTTACAGCAGATGTGGTCAGGAAATCTACAGCAAGCGAATCTGAACATGGCCGGAATAAACACGTCTATCCTAAGATATAATGTAAGGTCCATGACTCAATGGACCACGGGGCTTTTTCTTCTTTGTTTCTTGATAATGTCTAGGATATACATTATATTATAGCGCAGACTTTTCACCAGACTCTTCAGCTGTAATAGCGGGGACATACTGGGATTTATAGTCCCCTATGAGGGGAACAGTAGCAGGTTGAATCAATCTGTTGTACAACCTCTAGGACATAAATATATTAATAATACATGAACTACAACTGTTTTGGTACATTGTGTAGCCCATATGCTATAACATGTCACCTATATCCTTAGGCAGTCATTTGCTGCTCCTGTTTATAAAGAGCATTACATGCCGGCAATCATCTCTATGCATATCATGTTTTCTGTGGTCCCCTATAGTCATTGCCTATTATCTGCGAGTGACTATGATAGCACTAAGCATACATCATACTCTATTTTAATAGCATGAGATATGGGAGATTATATTATGTCAATCATGGATCATCATGTTGCCTGAAGGACCTCGGGCGAGTGACTGATATTCCTATATAGCTTGCAAATAATAAGATTCTTCCTATAATATGATAACTTCCAGAATGATGTTTGCATTGTGTAAATAGAGAGAAATACCTTTATAATGAAGACAAACCATGCTTATGCCTTAATATGATTGTGTACTGAGAAAACAGGGGTATTGTGGTTTCTAGTATGGGGAGAATTTTTAATATATCAGGAAAATGTCTATCAGACTTATTAGGGGCAGTGAACCACAGGGTAAAGCCATACCGGAGGCCTAAGTTATTGCCAGTCCTTCCTGGGATTCATTGAACATTTTGCAACCATTGAAAAGACTGGTGAGAAAGGGATTTTTCGGGGATACATTAAAAATGAATAGGGGGTGGGGTAAAGTAAAAAAAAAAAAAAAAGAATTGATACTCACCTACCCCTGGTCCTCACTTCAGGTGGCGGGTCCACCATTCTCTTTGGTTCTTGGACTATTGGGGCCAGAGGTTCAGTGGCTCAGGTGACCCCTGTGGGGGTCACTGGCCTCAATGGGTACATGTTGGGTACTGGTGACATACTAGCAGTCAACATGTGATCATTGAGTCCCGTGATTGGTTGCAGCCGTCATTTGAAACCCTGAACTTCCAGCCCAAGCGAACCAAGGACCGGAGGGAACAGGGACATGTTTTCTGGTTAAAAAAAATATAAGATTGTATGAGAAGTCTACGGATAGGGGAGGGGCAAAGAAGGAGGAGCAAGAAAGTGAGAGAGAGGTAAAGAAATACAAAAACATGAAGCTACAGTCAGTGGTAAGACTTCTATCCCAGCCCAAGTACTTTATTGGCATCAATACTGTTCAGTACTTACATATGCTATATATGTGTGTATTTATATATATACTAGATATCCTGGTGGGATGGTTCTGCTCCTATGCCCGACTGCTCAGCGTACACTGCGTTATCCCTGATGGCGATGAGGGATTCTCGCATCACACACAGGAGCGGGATTGTTACACTCACTAGTGCGTCGTCACAGCTGACCCTCTTGGTGGATTCATAAGTGGCGCATAAGTCTGCCATCCATGGCCACTCATGTCACAGTAACTGCTGTATGCCCGCATCCTCCACCAATTGTCAGGGTCTGGGGTTGCAATGTGGGGTGGCATAGACACAAAAGTCCAGTTTCTTTAGTCTAAAACAAAGGTAGAGTTTATTTTCACTCAAAAAGGTCATGCAGCAACAAAAGGAAACAATACAAAAATAAATCCCTGCCCGGCTAGGCTCTAACTAAACATAGAATAGGTTACCTCACCTAGAATAACAGAAATCAAAAGCCAGTAGAATTATTCAGGACACAGCTCCAAAATTATGACCTCTCTGTTGGCTCTCCAGCTAAGCTCTGCCAAAGTGTTGCTGCTGGAGCTGACTTCTTAAACTTCCCTTGATGAGCAGACTCTGCAGCTGAGTCGCTGCCGGAACATCCCCAAAGTGTGGACTGGAGGGGGATAGAATGACAGGTCCCACTATCAGCCTACCTGCCATTCCTAAAAATCCAGCCCAGTATCCGGAACTCTGAAATAACCCTCAGCAGACAATAGTTATCTGCTGAGAAACGTTCTTTCTGGAGT